>NW_027593813.1:0-26665 GCF_964213995.1 Mustelus asterias | reverse complement strand
CTTCCGACCGCCACCCCGGACCTTGTTTCCGACCGCCACCCCGGACCATGGTTCCGCCCACGACCCCGGACCTTTGTTTCGACCGCCAACCCGGACCTTAGTTCCGACCACCACCCCGGACCTAGGGTCCGACCGCCACCCCGGACCTTGATTCCGCGCGCCACCCCGGCCCTTGGTTCCGACCGCCACCCTGTAACTTGGTTCCGAACGCCACCCCGGACCTTGGTTCCGACCGCCACCCCGGACCTTGGTTCCGACCGCCACCCCGGACCTTGGTTCCGACCGCCACCCCGGACCGTGGTTCCGACCGCCACCTCGGACTTTGATTCCCGACCGCCACCACGGAACCTGGATCCGACCGCCACCCCGGACCTTGGTTCCGACCGCCACCCCGGACCGTGGTTCCGACCGCCACCTCGGAATTTGGTTCCGACCGCCACCACGTAACCTGGTTCCGACCGCCACCCCGGACTTTCGTTCCGACCGCCACACCGGAGTTTTTGATCCGACCGCCACCCCGGACCTTGGTTCCGACCGCCACCTCGGACCTTGTTTCCGACCGCCACCCCGGACCTTGGTTCCGACCGCCACGCCGGACCTTGGTTCCGACCGCCAACCCGGACCTTGGTTCTGACCGCCACCCCGGACCTTGGTTCCGACCGCCACCCCGGACCTTGGTTCCGACCGCCACCCCGGACCTTGGTTCTGATCGCCACCCCGGACATTGGTTCCGACCGCCACCACGGAACTTGGTTCCGACCGACACCCCGGACCTTGATTCCGACCGCAACCCCGGACCTTGGTTCCGACCGCCACCCCGGACCTTGGTTCCGACCGCCACCCCGGACCGTGGTTCCGACCGCCACCTCGGACTTTGGTTCCGACCGCCACCACGGAACCTGGTTCCGACCGCCACACCGGACTTTGGTTCCGACCGCCACGCTGGACCTTGGTTCCGACCGCCACCCCGGACCTTGGTTCCGACCGCCACCCCGGACCTTGGTTCCGACCGCCACCTCGGACATTGGTTCCGACCGCCACCCCGGACATTGGTTCCGACCGCCACCACAGACCTTGGTTCCGACCGCCACCCCGGACCTTGGTTCCGACCGCCACCCCGGACCTTGGTTCAGAACGCCACCCCGGACCTCGGTTCCCTCCGCCCCCCCGGACCTTGGTTCCGACCGCCACCCTGGAACTTGGTTCCGACCGCCACCCCGGAACGTGGTTCCGACCGCCACCCCAGTCCTTGGTTCCAACCGGCACCCCAGACCTTGGTTCCGACCGCCACCGCGGACCTTGGTTCCGACCGCCACCCCGTAAGTTCGTTCCGAACGCCACCCCGGACCTTGGTTCCGACCGCCACCCCGGACCTTGGTTCCGACCGCCACCCCGGACCTTCGTTCCGACCGCCACCCCGGACCTTGGTTCCGACCGCCATGCCGGACATTGGTTCCGACCGCCACCACGGAACTTGGTTCCGACCGCCACCCCGGACTTTGTTTCCGACTGCCACCCCGGACCTTGGTTCCGACCGCCACCCCGGACCTTGGTTCCGACCGCCACCCCGGACCTTGGTTCCGACCGCCACCTCGGACATTGGTTCCGACCGCCACCCCGGACATTGGATCTGACCACCACCCCAGACCTTGGTTCCGACCGCCACCCCGGACCTTGGTTCCGACCGCCACCCCGGACCTTGGTTCCGACCGCCACCCCGGACTTTGGTTCCGACCGCCACCTCGGACATTGGTTCCGACCGCCACCCCGGACATTGGTTCTGATCGCCACCCCAGACCTTGGTTCCGACCGCCACCCCGGACCTTGGTTCAGAACGCTACCCCGGACCTTGGTCCGTCCGCCCCCCCGGACCTTGGTTCCGACCGCCACCCCGGACCTTGGTTCCGACCGCCACCCCGGAACGTGGTTCCGACCGCCACCCCGGTCCTTGGTTCCAACCGCCACCCCGGACCTTGGATCCGACCGCCACCCCGGACCGTGGTTCCGACCGCCACCTCGGACTTTGATTCCGACCGCCACCACGGAACCTGGTTCCGACCGCCACCCCGGACCTTGGTTCCGACCGCCACCCCGGACCTTGGTTCCGACCGCCACCCCGGACATTGGTTCCGATCGCCACCACGGAACTTGGTTCCGACCGCCACCCCGGACCTTGGTTCCGACCGCCACCCCGGACCTTGGTTCCGACCGCCACCCCGGACCTTGGTTCCGACCGCCACCCCGGACTTTCGTTCCGACCGCCACCACGGAACATGGTTCCGACCGCCACACCGGAGTTTTGATCCGACCGCCACCCCGGACCTTGGTTCCGACCGCCACGCCGGACCATGGTTCCGACCGCCACCTCGGACCTTGTTTCCGACCACCACCCCGGACCTTGGTTCCGACCGCCACGCCGGACCTTGGTTCCGACCGCCACCCCGGACCTTGGTTCTGACCGCCACCCCGGACCTTGGTTCCGACCGCCACCCCGGACCTTGGTTCCGACCGCCACCCCGGACCTTGGTTCTGACCGCCACCCCGGACATTGGTTCCGACCGCCACCACGGAACTTGGTTCCGACCGGCACCCCGGACCTTGATTCCGACCGCAACCCCGGACCTTGGTTCCGACCGCCACCCCGGACCTTGGTTCCGACCGCCACCCCGGACCGTGGTTCCGACCGCCACCTCGGACTTTGGTTCCGACCGCCACCACGGAACCTGGTTCCGACCGCCACCCCGGACTTTCGTTCCGACCGCCACACCGGAGTTTTGATCCGACCGCCACCCCGGACCTTGGTTCCGACCGCCACCTCGGACCTTCTTTCCGACCGCCACCCCGGACCTTGGTTCCGACCGCCACGCCGGACCTTGGTTCCGACCGCCACCCCGGACCTTGGTTCTGACCGCCACCCCGGACCTTGGTTCCGACCGCCACCCCGGACCTTGGTTCCGACCGCCACCCCGGACCTTGGTTCTGACCGCCACCCCGGACATTGGTTCCGACCGCCACCACGGAACTTGGTTCCGACCGGCACCCCGGACCTTGATTCCGACCGCAACCCCGGACCTTGGTTCCGACCGCCACCCCGGACCTTGGTTCCGACCGCCACCCCGGACCGTGGTTCCGACCGCCACCTCGGACTTTGGTTCCGACCGCCACCACGGAACCTGGTTCCGACCGCCACACCGGACTTTGGTTCCGACCGCCACGCTGGACCTTGGTTCCGACCGCCACCCCGGACCTTGGTTCCGAGCGCCACCCCGGACCTTGGTTCCGACCGCCACCTCGGACATTGGTTCCGACCGCCACCCCGGACATTGGTTCCGACCGCCACCACGGACCTTGGTTCCGACCGCCACCCCGGACCTTGGTTCCGACCGCCACCCCGGACCTTGGTTCAGAACGCCACCCCGGACCTCGGTTCCCTCCGCCCCCCGGACCTTGGTTCCGACCGCCACCCTGGAACTTGGTTCCGACCGCCACCCCGGAACGTGGTTCCGACCGCCACCCCAGTCCTTGGTTCCAACCGGCACCCCAGACCTTGGTTCCGACCGCCACCGCGGACCTTGGTTCCGACCGCCACCCCGTAACTTCGTTCCGAACGCCACCCCGGACCTTGGTTCCGACCGCCACCCCGGACCTTGGTTCCGACCGCCACCCCGGACCTTCGTTCCGACCGCCACCCCGGACCTTGGTTCCGACCGCCATGCCGGTCATTGGATCCGACCGCCACCACGGAACTTGGTTCCGACCGCCACCCCGGACATTGTTTCCGACTGCCACCCCGGACCTTGGTTCCGACCGACACCCCGGACCTTGGTTCCGACCGCCACCCCGGACCTTGGTTCCGACCGCCACCCCGGACCTTGGTTCCGACCGCCACCTCGGACATTGGTTCCGACCGCCACCCCGGACATTGGATCCGACCACCACCCCAGACCTTGGTTCCGACCGCCACCCCGGACCTTGGTTCCGACCGCCACCCCGGACCTTGGTTCCGACCGCCACCCCGGACCTTGGTTCCGACCGCCACCTCGGACATTGGTTCCGACCGCCACCCCGGACATTGGTTCCGATCGCCACCCCAGACCTTGGTTCCGACCGCCACCCCGGACCTTGGTTCAAAACGCTACCCCGGACCTTGGTCCGTCCGCCCCCCCGGACCATGCTTCCGACCGCCACCCCGGACCTTGGTTCCGACCGCCACCCCGGAACGTGGTTCCGACCGCCACCCCGGTCCTTGGTTCCAACCGCCACCCCGGACCTTGGATCCGAACGCCACCCCGGACCTTGGTTCCGACCGCCACGCAAGACGTTGGTTACGACCGCCAGCCCGGACCTTGGTTCCGAACGCCACCTCGGACCTTGGTTCCGACCACCACCCCAGACCTTGGTTCCAACCGCCACCCCGGACCTTACTTCCGACCGCCACCCCGGACCTTGTTTCCGACCGCCACCCCGGACCATGGTTCCGCCCACGACCCCGGACCTTTGTTTCGACCGCCAACCCGGACCTTAGTTCCGACCACCACCCCGGACCTAGGGTCCGACCGCCACCCCGGACCTTGATTCCGCGCGCCACCCCGGCCCTTGGTTCCGACCGCCACCCTGTAACTTGGTTCCGAACGCCACCCCGGACCTTGGTTCCGACCGCCACCCCGGACCTTGGTTCCGACCGCCACCCCGGACCTTGGTTCCGACCGCCACCCCGGACCGTGGTTCCGACCGCCACCTCGGACTTTGATTCCGACCGCCACCACGGAACCTGGATCCGACCGCCACCCCGGACCTTGGTTCCGACCGCCACCCCGGACCGTGGTTCCGACCGCCACCTCGGAATTTGGTTCCGACCGCCACCACGTAACCTGGTTCCGACCGCCACCCCGGACTTTCGTTCCGACCGCCACACCGGAGTTTTGATCCGACCGCCACCCCGGACCTTGGTTCCGACCGCCACCTCGGACCTTGTTTCCGACCGCCACCCCGGACCTTGGTTCCGACCGCCACGCCGGACCTTGGTTCCGACCGCCAACCCGGACCTTGGTTCTGACCGCCACCCCGGACCTTGGTTCCGACCGCCACCCCGGACCTTGGTTCCGACCGCCACCCCGGACCTTGGTTCTGATCGCCACCCCGGACATTGGTTCCGACCGCCACCACGGAACTTGGTTCCGACCGACACCCCGGACCTTGATTCCGACCGCAACCCCGGACCTTGGTTCCGACCGCCACCCCGGACCTTGGTTCCGACCGCCACCCCGGACCGTGGTTCCGACCGCCACCTCGGACTTTGGTTCCGACCGCCACCACGGAACCTGGTTCCGACCGCCACACCGGACTTTGGTTCCGACCGCCACGCTGGACCTTGGTTCCGACCGCCACCCCGGACCTTGGTTCCGACCGCCACCCCGGACCTTGGTTCCGACCGCCACCTCGGACATTGGTTCCGACCGCCACCCCGGACATTGGTTCCGACCGCCACCACAGACCTTGGTTCCGACCGCCACCCCGGACCTTGGTTCCGACCGCCACCCCGGACCTTGGTTCAGAACGCCACCCCGGACCTCGGTTCCCTCCGCCCCCCCGGACCTTGGTTCCGACCGCCACCCTGGAACTTGGTTCCGACCGCCACCCCGGAACGTGGTTCCGACCGCCACCCCAGTCCTTGGTTCCAACCGGCACCCCAGACCTTGGTTCCGACCGCCACCGCGGACCTTGGTTCCGACCGCCACCCCGTAAGTTCGTTCCGAACGCCACCCCGGACCTTGGTTCCGACCGCCACCCCGGACCTTGGTTCCGACCGCCACCCCGGACCTTCGTTCCGACCGCCACCCCGGACCTTGGTTCCGACCGCCATGCCGGACATTGGTTCCGACCGCCACCACGGAACTTGGTTCCGACCGCCACCCCGGACTTTGTTTCCGACTGCCACCCCGGACCTTGGTTCCGACCGCCACCCCGGACCTTGGTTCCGACCGCCACCCCGGACCTTGGTTCCGACCGCCACCTCGGACATTGGTTCCGACCGCCACCCCGGACATTGGATCTGACCACCACCCCAGACCTTGGTTCCGACCGCCACCCCGGACCTTGGTTCCGACCGCCACCCCGGACCTTGGTTCCGACCGCCACCCCGGAACGTGGTTCCGACCGCCACCCCGGTCCTTGGTTCCAACCGCCACCCCGGACCTTGGATCCGAACGCCACCCCGGACCTTGGTTCCGACCGCCACGCAAGACCTTGGTTACGACCGCCAGCCCGGACCTTGGTTCCGAACGCCACCTCGGACCTTGGTTCCGACCACCACCCCAGACCTTGGTTCCAACCGCCACCCCGGACCTTACTTCCGACCGCCACCCCGGACCTTGTTTCCGACCGCCACCCCGGACCATGGTTCCGCCCACGACCCCGGACCTTTGTTTCGACCGCCAACCCGGACCTTAGTTCCGACCACCACCCCGGACCTAGGGTCCGACCGCCACCCCGGACCTTGATTCCGCGCGCCACCCCGGCCCTTGGTTCCGACCGCCACCCTGTAACTTGGTTCCGAACGCCACCCCGGACCTTGGTTCCGACCGCCACCCCGGACCTTGGTTCCGACCGCCACCCCGGACCTTGGTTCCGACCGCCACCCCGGACCGTGGTTCCGACCGCCACCTCGGACTTTGATTCCGACCGCCACCACGGAACCTGGATCCGACCGCCACCCCGGACCTTGGTTCCGACCGCCACCCCGGACCGTGGTTCCGACCGCCACCTCGGAATTTGGTTCCGACCGCCACCACGTAACCTGGTTCCGACCGCCACCCCGGACTTTCGTTCCGACCGCCACACCGGAGTTTTGATCCGACCGCCACCCCGGACCTTGGTTCCGACCGCCACCTCGGACCTTGTTTCCGACCGCCACCACGGACCTTGGTTCCGACCGCCACGCCGGACCTTGGTTCCGACCGCCAACCCGGACCTTGGTTCTGACCGCCACCCCGGACCTTGGTTCCGACCGCCACCCCGGACCTTGGTTCCGACCGCCACCCCGGACCTTGGTTCTGATCGCCACCCCGGACATTGGTTCCGACCGCCACCACGGAACTTGGTTCCGACCGACACCCCGGACCTTGATTCCGACCGCAACCCCGGACCTTGGTTCCGACCGCCACCCCGGACCTTGGTTCCGACCGCCACCCCGGACCGTGGTTCCGACCGCCACCTCGGACTTTGGTTCCGACCGCCACCACGGAACCTGGTTCCGACCGCCACACCGGACTTTGGTTCCGACCGCCACGCTGGACCTTGGTTCCGACCGCCACCCCGGACCTTGGTTCCGACCGCCACCCCGGACCTTGGTTCCGACCGCCACCTCGGACATTGGTTCCGACCGCCACCCCGGACATTGGTTCCGACCGCCACCACAGACCTTGGTTCCGACCGCCACCCCGGACCTTGGTTCCGACCGCCACCCCGGACCTTGGTTCAGAACGCCACCCCGGACCTCGGTTCCCTCCGCCCCCCCGGACCTTGGTTCCGACCGCCACCCTGGAACTTGGTTCCGACCGCCACCCCGGAACGTGGTTCCGACCGCCACCCCAGTCCTTGGTTCCAACCGGCACCCCAGACCTTGGTTCCGACCGCCACCGCGGACCTTGGTTCCGACCGCCACCCCGTAAGTTCGTTCCGAACGCCACCCCGGACCTTGGTTCCGACCGCCACCCCGGACCTTGGTTCCGACCGCCACCCCGGACCTTCGTTCCGACCGCCACCCCGGACCTTGGTTCCGACCGCCATGCCGGACATTGGTTCCGACCGCCACCACGGAACTTGGTTCCGACCGCCACCCCGGACTTTGTTTCCGACTGCCACCCCGGACCTTGGTTCCGACCGCCACCCCGGACCTTGGTTCCGACCGCCACCCCGGACCTTGGTTCCGACCGCCACCTCGGACATTGGTTCCGACCGCCACCCCGGACATTGGATCTGACCACCACCCCAGACCTTGGTTCCGACCGCCACCCCGGACCTTGGTTCCGACCGCCACCCCGGACCTTGGTTCCGACCGCCACCCCGGACCTTGGTTCCGACCGCCACCTCGGACATTGGTTCCGACCGCCACCCCGGACATTGGTTCTGATCGCCACCCCAGACCTTGGTTCCGACCGCCACCCCGGACCTTGGTTCAGAACGCTACCCCGGACCTTGGTCCGTCCGCCCCCCCGGACCTTGGTTCCGACCGCCACCCCGGACCTTGGTTCCGACCGCCACCCCGGAACGTGGTTCCGACCGCCACCCCGGTCCTTGGTTCCAACCGCCACCCCGGACCTTGGATCCGAACGCCACCCCGGACCTTGGTTCCGACCGCCACGCAAGACCTTGGTTACGACCGCCACCCCGGACCTTGGTTCCGAACGCCACCTCGGACCTTGGTTCCGACCACCACCCCAGACCTTGGTTCCAACCGCCACCCCGGACCTTACTTCCGACCGCCACCCCGGACCTTGTTTCCGACCGCCACCCCGGACCATGGTTCCGCCCACGACCCCGGACCTTTGTTTCGACCGCCAACCCGGACCTTAGTTCCGACCACCACCCCGGACCTAGGGTCCGACCGCCACCCCGGACCTTGATTCCGCGCGCCACCCCGGCCCTTGGTTCCGACCGCCACCCCGTAACTTGGTTCCGAACGCCACCCCGGACCTTGGTTCCGACCGCCACCCCGGACCTTGGATCCGACCGCCACCCCAGAACGTGGTTCCCACCGCCACCCCTGACCTTGGTTCTGACCGCCACGCCGGACGTTGGTCCCGACCGCCCCCCCCGGACCTTGGTTCCGACCGCCACCACGGAACTTGGTTCCGACCGCCACCCCGGACTTTGGTTCCGACCGCCACCCCGGACATTTGTTCCGACCGCCACCCCGGACCTTGGTTCCGACCACCACTCCGGACGTTGGTTCGAACCGCCACCCCGGACCTTGGTTCAGAACGCCACCCCGGACCTTGGTTCCGTCCGCCCCCCCGGACCTTGGTTCCGACCGCCACCCCGGACCTTGGTTCCGACCGCCACCCCGGACCTTGGTTCCAACCGCCACCCCGGACCTTGGTTCCGACCGCCACCCTGGACATTGGATCCGACCGCCACCACGGAACGTGGTTCCGACCGCCACCCCGGATCTTGGTTCCGACCGCCACCCCGGACCTTGGTTCCGACCGCCACCCCGGACCTTGGTTCCGACCGCCACCCCGGACATTGGTTCCGACCGCCACCACGGAACTTGGTTCCGACCGCCACCCCGGACCTTGGTTCCGACCGCCACCCCGGACCTTGGTTCCGACCGCCACCCCGGACCTTGGTTCCGACCGCCACCCCGGACCGTGGTTCCGACCGCCACCCCGGACTTTGGTTCCGACCGCCACCACGGAACCTGGTTCCGACCGCCACACCGGACATTTGTTCCGACCGCCACCCCGGACCTTGGTTCCGACCGCCACGCCGGACCTTGGTTCCGACCGCCACCCCGGACCTTTGTTCCGACAGCCACCCCGGACATTGGTTCCGACCGCCCCCCCGGACATTGGTTCCGACCTCCACCCCGGACCTTGGTTCCGACCGCCACCCCGGACCTTGATTCCGACCGCCACCCCGGACCTTACTTCCAACCGCCACCCCGGACCTTGGAGCCGACCGCCACCCCGGACCTTACTTCCGACCGCCACCACGGAACTTGGTTCCGACCGCCACCCCGGACTTTGGTTCCGACCGCCACCCCGGACATTTGTTCCGACCGCCACCCCGGACCTTGGTTCCGACCGCCACTCCGGACGTTGGTTCGGACCGCCACCCCGGACCTTGGTTCAGAACGCAACCCCGGACCTTGGTTCCGTCCGACCCCCCGGACCTTGGTTCCGACCGCCACCCCGGACCTTGGTTCCGACCGCCACTCCGGACCTTGGTTCGGACCGCCACCCCGGACCTTGGTTCAGAACGCCACCCCGGACCTTGGTTCCGTCCGCCCGCCCGGACCTTGGTTCCGACCGCCACCCCGGACCTTGGTTCCGACCGCCACCCCGGACCTTGGTTCCAACCGCCACCCCGGACCTTGGTTCCGACTGCCACCCTGGACATTGGATCCGACCGCCACCCCGGAACGTGGTTCCGACCGCCACCCCGGTCCTTGGTTCCAACCGCCACCCCGGACCTTGGTCCCGACCGTCACCCGGGACCTTGGTTCCGACCGCCACGCCGGACCTTGGTTCCGACCGCCACCCCGGACCTAGGTTCCGACCGCCACCCCGGACCTTGGTTCCGACCGCCACCCCGGACCTTGGTTCCGACCGCCACCCCGGACCTTGGTTCCGACCGCCACCCCGGACATTGGTTCCGACCGCCACCACGGAACTTGGTTCCGACCGCCACCCCGGACCGTGGATCCGACCGCCACCCCGGACCTTGGTTCCGACTGCCACCCCGGACCTTGGTTCCGACCGCCACCCCGGACCGTGGTTCCGTCCGCCACCCCGGAATTTGGTTCCGACCGCCACCACGGAACCTGGTTCCGACCGCCACACCGGACTTTGGTTCCGACCGCCATCCCGGACCTTGGTTCCGACCGCCACGCCGGACCTTGGTTCCGAACGCCACCCCGGACCTTGGTTCCGACCACCACCCCGGACTTTGGTTCCGACCGCCCCCCCGGACCTTGGTTCCGACCTCCACCCCGGACCTTGGTTCCGACCTCCACACCGGACTTTGGTTCCAACCGCCACCCCGGACCTTGATTCCGCGCGCCACCCCGGCCCTTGGTTCCGACCGCCACCCCGTAACTTGGGTTCCGAACGCCACCCCGGACCTTGGTTCCGACCGCCACCCCGGACCTTGGTTCCGACCGCCACCCCAGAACGTGGTTCCCACCGCCACCCCTGACCTTGGTTCTGACCGCCACGCCGGACGTTGGTCCCGACCGCCCCCCCCGGACCTTGGTTCCGACCGCCACCACGGAACTTGGTTCCGACCGCCACCCCGGACTTTGGTTCCGACCGCCACCCCGGACATGTGTTCCGACCGCCACCCCGGACCTTGGTTCCGACCACCACTCCGGACGTTGGTTCGGACCGCCACCCCGGACCTTGGTTCAGAACGCCACCCCGGACCTTGGTTCCGTCCGCCCCCCCGGACCTTGGTTCCGACCGCCACCCCGGACCTTGGTTCCGACCGCCACACCGGAGTTTTGATCCGACCGCCACCCCGGACCTTGGTTCCGACCGCCACCTCGGACCTTGTTTCCGACCGCCACCCCGGACCTTGGTTCCGACCGCCACGCCGGACCTTGGTTCCGACCGCCACCCCGGACCTTGGTTCTGACCGCCACCCCGGACCTTGGTTCCGACCGCCACCCCGGACCTTGGTTCCGACCGCCACCCCGGACCTTGGTTCTGACCGCCACCCCGGACATTGGTTCCGACCGCCACCACGGAACTTGGTTCCGACCGGCACCCCGGACCTTGATTCCGACCGCAACCCCGGACCTTGGTTCCGACCGCCACCCCGGACCTTGGTTCCGACCGCCACCCCGGACCGTGGTTCCGACCGCCACCTCGGACTTTGGTTCCGACCGCCACCACGGAACCTGGTTCCGACCGCCACACCGGACTTTGGTTCCGACCGCCACGCTGGACCTTGGTTCCGACCGCCACCCCGGACCTTGGTTCCGACCGCCACTCCGGACCGTGGTTCCGACCGCCACCTCGGACTTTGGTTCCGACCGCCACCACGGAACCTGGTTCCGACCGCCACCCCGGACTTTCGTTCCGACCGCCACACCGGAGTTTTGATCCGACCGCCACCCCGGACCTTGGTTCCGACCGCCACTTCGGACCTTGTTTCCGACCGCCACCCCGGACCTTGGTTCCAACCGCCACGCCGGACCTTGGTTCCGAGCGCCACCCCGGACCTTGGTTCTGACCGCCACCCCGGACCTTGGTTCCGACCGCCACCCCGGACCTTGGTTCCGACCGCCACCCCGGACCTTGGTTCTGACCGCCACCCCGGACATTGGTTCCGACCGCCACCACGGAACTTGGTTCCGACCGGCACCCCGGACCTTGATTCCGACCGCAACCCCGGACCTTGGTTCCGACCGCCACCCCGGACCTTGGTTCCGACCGCCACCCCGGACCGTGGTTCCGACCGCCACCTCGGACTTTGGTTCCGACCGCCACCACGGAACCTGGTTCCGACCGCCACACCGGACTTTGGTTCCGACCGCCACGCTGGACCTTGGTTCCGACCGCCACCCCGGACCTTGGTTCCGACCGCCACCCCGGACCTTGGTTCCGACCGCCACCTCGGACATTGGTTCCGACCGCCACCCCGGACATTGATTCCGACCGCCACCACGGACCTTGGTTCCGACCGCCACCCCGGACCTTGGTTCCGACCGCCACCCCGGACCTTGGTTCAGAACGCCACCCCGGACCTCGGTTCCCTCCGCCCCCCCGGACCTTGGTTCCGACCGCCACCCTGGAAATTGGTTCCGACCGCCACCCCGGAACGTGGTTCCGACCGCCACCCCAGTCCTTGGTTCCAACCGGCACCCCAGACCTTGGTTCCGACCGCCACCGTGGACCTTGGTTCCGACCGCCACCCCGTAACTTCGTTCCGAACGCCACCCCGGACCTTGGTTCCGACCGCCACCCCGGACCTTGGTTCCGACCGCCACCCCGGACCTTCGTTCCGACCGCCACCCCGGACCTTGGTTCCAACCGCCATGCCGGACATTGGTTCCGACCGCCACCACGGAACTTGGTTCCGACCGCCACCCCGGACTTTGGTTCCGACCGCCACCTCGGACATTGGTTCCGACCGCCACCCCGGACATTGGATCCGACCACCACCCCAGACCTTGGTTCCGACCCCCACCCCGGACCTTGGTTCCGACCGCCACCCCGGACCTTGGTTCCGACCGCCACCCCGGACCTTGGTTCCGACCGCCACCTCGGACATTGGTTCCGACCGCCACCCCGGACATTGGTTCCGATCGCCACCCCAGACCTTGGTTCCGACCGCCACCCCGGACCTTGGTTCAGAACGCTACCCCGGACCTTGGTCCGTCCGCCCCCCCGGACCTTGGTTCCGAACGCCACCCCGGACCTTGGTTCCGACCGCCACCCCGGAACGTGGTTCCGACCGCCACCCCGGTCCTTGGTTCCAACCGCCACCCCGGACCTTGGATCCGAACGCCACCCCGGACCTTGGTTCCGACCGCCACGCAAGACCTTGGTTACGACCGCCACCCCGGACCTTGGTTCCGAACGCCACCTCGGACCTTGGTTCCGACCACCACCCCAGACCTTGGTTCCAACCGACACCCCGGACCTTACTTCCGACCGCCACCCCGGACCTTGTTTCCGACCGCCACCCCGGACCATGATTCCGCCCACGACCCCGGACCTTTGTTTCGACCGCCAACCCGGACCTTAGTTCCGACCACCACCCCGGACCTAGGGTCCGACCGCCACCCCGGACCTTGATTCCGCGCGCCACCCCGGCCCTTGGTTCCGACCGCCACCCCGTAACTTGGTTCCGAACGCCACCCCGGACCTTGGTTCCGACCGCCACCCCGGACCTTGGTTCCGACCGCCACCCCAGAACGTGGTTCCCACCGCCACCCCTGACCTTGGTTCTGACCGCCACGCCGGACGTTGGTCCCGACCGGCCCCCCCGGACCTTGGTTCCGACCGCCACCACGGAACTTGGTTCCGACCGCCACCCCGGACTTTGGTTCCGACCGCCACCCCGGACATTTGTTCCGACCGCCACCCCGGACCTTGGTTCCGACCGCCACCCTGGACATTGGATCCGACCGCCACCACGGAACTTGGTTCCGACCGCCCCCCCCGGACCTTGGTTCCGACCGCCACCACGGAACTTGGTTCCGACCGCCACCCCGGACCTTGGTTCCGACCGCCACCCCGGACCTTGGTTCCAACCGCCACCCCGGACCTTGGTTCCGACCGCCACCCTGGACATTGGATCCGACCGCCACCACGGAACGTGGTTCCGACCGCCACCCCGGACCTTGGTTCCGACCGCCACCCCGGACCTTGGTTCCGACCGCCACCCCGGACATTGGTTCCGACCGCCACCACGGAACTTGGTTCCGACCGCCACCCCGGACCTTGGTTCCGACCGCCACCCCGGACCTTGGTTCCGACCGCCACCCCGGACCTTGGTTCCGACCGCCACCCCGGACCGTGGTTCCGACCGCCACCCCGGACTTTGGTTCCGACCGCCACCACGGAACCTGGTTCCGACCGCCACACCGGACTTTTGTTCCGACCGCCACCCCGGACCTTGGTTCCGACCGCCACGCCGGACCTTGGTTCCGACCGCCACCCCGGACCTTTGTTCCGACAGCCACCCCGGACATTGGTTCCGACCGCCCCCCCGGACATTGGTTCCGACCTCCACCCCGGACCTTGGTTCCGACCGCCACCCCGGACCTTGATTCCGACCGCCACCCCGGACCTTACTTCCAACCGCCACCCCGGACCTTGGAGCCGACCGCCACCCCGGACCTTACTTCCGACCGCCACCACGGAACTTGGTTCCGACCACCACCCCGGACTTTGGTTCCGACCGCCACCCCGGACATTTGTTCCGACCGCCACCCCGGACCTTGGTTCCGACCGCCACTCCGGACGTTGGTTCGGACCGCCACCCCGGACCTTGGTTCAGAACGCAACCCCGGACCTTGGTTCCGTCCGACCCCCCGGACCTTGGTTCCGACCGCCACCCCGGACCTTGGTTCCGACCGCCACTCCGGACCTTGGTTCGGACCGCCACCCCGGACCTTGGTTCAGAACGCCACCCCGGACCTTGGTTCCGTCCGCCCGCCCGGACCTTGGTTCCGACCGCCACCCCGGACCTTGGTTCCGACCGCCACCCCGGACCTTGGTTCCAACCGCCACCCCGGACCTTGGTTCCGACTGCCACCCTGGACATTGGATCCGACCGCCACCCCGGAACGTGGTTCCGACCGCCACCCCGGTCCTTGGTTCCAACCGCCACCCCGGACCTTGGTCCCGACCGTCACCCGGGACCTTGGTTCCGACCGCCACGCCGGACCTTGGTTCCGACCGCCACCCCGGACCTAGGTTCCGACCGCCACCCCGGACCTTGGTTCCGACCGCCACCCCGGACCTTGGTTCCGACCGCCACCCCGGACCTTGGTTCCGACCGCCACCCCGGACATTGGTTCCGACCGCCACCACGGAACTTGGTTCCGACCGCCACCCCGGACCGTGGATCCGACCGCCACCCCGGACCTTGGTTCCGACTGCCACCCCGGACCTTGGTTCCGACCGCCACCCCGGACCGTGGTTCCGTCCGCCACCCCGGAATTTGGTTCCGACCGCCACCACGGAACCTGGTTCCGACCGCCACACCGGACTTTGGTTCCGACCGCCATCCCGGACCTTGGTTCCGACCGCCACGCCGGACCTTGGTTCCGAACGCCACCCCGGACCTTGGTTCCGACCGCCACCCCGGACTTTGGTTCCGACCGCCCCCCCGGACCTTGGTTCCGACCTCCACCCCGGACCTTGGTTCCGACCTCCACACCGGACTTTGGTTCCGACCGCCACCCCGGACCTTGATTCCGCGCGCCACCCCGGCCCTTGGTTCCGACCGCCACCCCGTAACTTGGTTCCGAACGCCACCCCGGACCTTGGTTCCGACCGCCACCCCGGACCTTGGTTCCGACCGCCACCCCAGAACGTGGTTCCCAACGCCACCCCTGACCTTGGTTCTGACCGCCACGCCGGACGTTGGTCCCGACCGCCCCCCCCGGACCTTGGTTCCGACCGCCACCACGGAACTTGGTTCCGACCGCCACCCCGGACCTTGGTTCCGACCGCTACCCCGGACCTTGGTTCCGACCGCCACCCCGGAACGTGGTTCCGACCGCCACCCCGGACTTTGGTTCCGACCGCCACCACGGAACCTGGTTCTGACCGCCACACCGGACTTTGGTTCCGACCGCCACGCTGGACCTTGGTTCCGACCGCCACCCCGGACCTTGGTTCCGACCGCCACCCCGGACCTTGGTTCCGACCGCCACCCCGGACCTTGGTTCCGACCGCCACCCCGGACCTTGGTTCAGAACGCCACCCCGGACCTTGGTTCCGTCCGCCCCCCCGGACCTTGATTCCGACCGCCACCCTGGACCTTGGTTCCGACCGCCACCCCGGAACGTGGTTCCGACCGCCACCCCGGTCCTTGGTTCCAACCGCCACCCCGGACTTTGGTTCCGACCGCCACCGCGGACCTTGGTTCCGACCGCCACCCCGTAACTTGGTTCCGAACGCCACCCCGGACCTTGGTTCCGACCGCCACCCCGGACCTTGGTTCCGACCGCCACCCCGGACCTTCGTTCCGACCGCCACCCCGGACCTTGGTTCCGACCGCCATGCCGGACATTGGTTCCGACCGCCACCACGGAACTTGTTTCCGAGCGCCACCCCGGACTTTGTTTCCGACTGCCACCCCGGACCTTGGTTCCGACCTCCACCCCGGACCTTGGTTCCGACCGCCACCCCGGACCTTGGTTCCGACCGCCACCCCGGACCTTGGTTCCGACCGCCACCTCGGACATTGGTTCCGACCGCCACCCCGGACATTGGATCCGACCACCACCCCGGACCTTGGTTCCGACCGCCACCCCGGACCTTGGTTCCGACCGCCACCCCGGACCTTGGTTCCGACCGCCACCCCGGACCTTG
This sequence comes from Mustelus asterias, assembly GCF_964213995.1. Classification (NCBI taxonomy): domain Eukaryota; kingdom Metazoa; phylum Chordata; class Chondrichthyes; order Carcharhiniformes; family Triakidae; genus Mustelus; species Mustelus asterias. The sequence goes on along the minus strand of NW_027593813.1, from coordinate 9,887 downwards.
GTTCCGACCGCCACCTCGGACATTGGTTCCGACCGCCACCCCGGACATTGGTTCCGACCGCCACCCCGGACCTTGGTTCCGACCGCCACCCTGGACCTTGGTTCAGAACGCCACCCCGGACCTTGGTTCCGTCCGCCCGCCCGGACCTTGGTTCCGACCGCCACCCCGGACCTTGGTTCCGACCGCCACCCCGGACCTTGGTTCCAACCGCCACCCCGGACCTTGGTTCCGACTGCCACCCTGGACATTGGTTCCGACCGCCACCCCGGAACGTGGTTCCGACCGCCACCCCGGTCCTTGGTTCCAACCGCCACCCCGGACCTTGGTCCCGACCGTCACCCGGGACCTTGGTTCCGACCGCCACGCCGGAACTTGGTTCCGACCGCCACCCCGGACCTTGGTTCCGACCGCCACCCCGGACCTTGGTTCCGACCGCCACCCCGGACCTTGGTTCCGACCGCCACCCCGGACGTTGGTTCCGACCGCCACCCCGGACGTTGGTTCCGACCGCCACCACGGAACTTGGTTCCGACCGCCACCCCGGACCTTGGATCCGACCGCCACCCCGGACCTTGGTTCCGACTGCCACCCCGGACCTTGGTTCCGACCGCCACCCCGGACCGTGGTTCCGTCCGCCACCCCGGAATTTGGTTCCGACCGCCACCACGGAACCTGGTTCCGACCGGCACACCGGACTTTGGTTCCGACCGCCATCCCGGACCTTGGTTCCGACCGCCACGCCGGACCTTGGTTCCGACCGCCACCCCGGACCTTGGTTCCGACCGCCACCCCGGACTTTGGTTCCGACCGCCCCCCCGGACCTTGGTTCCGACCTCCACCCCGGACCTTGGTTCCGACCTCCACACTGGACATTGGTTCCGACCGCCACCCCGGACCTTGATTCCGCGCGCCACCCCGGCCCTTGGTTCCGACCGCCACCCCGTAACTTGGTTCCGAACGCCACCCCGGACCTTGGTTCCGACCGCCACCCCGGACCTTGGTTCCGACCGCCACCCCAGAACGTGGTTCCCACCGCCACCCCTGACCTTGGTTCTGACCGCCACGCCGGACGTTGGTCCCGACCGCCCCCCCCGGACCTTGGTTCCGACCGCCACCACGGAACTTGGTTCCGACCGCCACCCCGGACTTTGGTTCTGACCGCCACCCCGGACATTTGTTCCGACCGCCACCCCGGACCTTGGTTCCGACCACCACTCCGGACGTTGGTTCGGACCGCCAGCCCGGACCTTGGTTCAGAACGCCACCCCGGACCTTGGTTCCGTCCGCCCCCCCGGACCTTGGTTCCGACCGCCACCCCGGACCTTGGTTCCGACCGCCACCCCGGACCTTGGTTCCAACCGCCACCCCGGACCTTGGTTCCGACCGCCACCCTGGACATTGGATCCGACCACCACCCCGGAACGTGGTTCCGACCGCCACCCCGGACCTTGGTTCCGACCGCCACCCCGGACCTTGGTTCCGACCGCCACCCCGGACCTTGGTTCCGACCGCCACCCCGGACATTGGTTCCGACCGCCACCACGGAACTTGGTTCCGACCGCCACCCCGGACCTTGGTTCCGACCGCCACCCCGGACCTTGGTTCCGACCGCCACCCCGGACCTTGGTTCCGACCGGCACCCCGGACCGTGGTTCCGACCGCCACCCCGGACTTTGGTTCCGACCGCCACCACTGAACCTGGTTCCGACCGCCACACCGGACTTTTGTTCCGACCGCCACCACGGAACCTGGTTCCGTTCGCCACACCGGACTTTTGTTCCGACCGCCACCCCGGACCTTGGTTCCGACCGCCACGCCGGACCTTGGTTCCGACCGCCACCCCGGACTTTGGTTCCGACCGCCACCCCGGACATTTGTTCCGACCGCCACCCCGGACCTTGGTTCCGACCGCCACTCCGGACGTTGGTTCGGACCGCCACCCCGGACCTTGGTTCAGAACGCAACCCCGGACCTTGGTTCCGTCCGACCCCCCGGACCTTGGTTCCGACCGCCACCCCGGACCTTGGTTCCGATCGCCACTCCGGACCTTGGTTCGGACCGCCACCCCGGACCTTGGTTCAGAACGCCACCCCGGACCTTGGTTCCGTCCGCCCGCCCGGACCTTGGTTCCGACCACCACCCCGGACCTTGGTTCCGACCGCCACCCCGGACCTTGGTTCCAACCGCCACCCCGGACCTTGGTTCCGACTGCCACCCTGGACATTGGATCCGACCGCCACCCTGGAACGTGGTTCCGACCGCCACCCCGGTCCTTGGTTCCAACCGCCACCCCGGACCTTGGTCCCGACCGTCACCCGGGACCTTGGTTCCGACCGCCACGCCGGACCTTGGTTCCGACCGCCACCCCGGACCTTGGTTCCGACCGCCACCCCGGACCTTGGTTCCGACCGCCACCCCGGACCTTGGTTCCGACCGCCACCCCGGACCTTGGTTCCGACCGCCACTCCGGACATTGGTTCCGACCGCCACCATGGAACTTGGTTCCGACCGCCACCCCGAACCTTCGATCCGACCGCCACCCCGGACCTTGGTTCCGACTGCCACCCCGGACCTTGGTTCCGACCGCCACCCCGGACCGTGGTTCCGTCCGCCACCCCGGAATTTGGTTCCGACCGCCACCACGGAACCTGGTTCCGAACGCCACACCGGACTTTGGTTCCGACCGCCATCCCGGACTTTGGTTCCGACCGCCACGCCGGACCTTGGTTCCGACCGCCACCCCGGACCTTGGTTCCGACCGCCACCCCGGACTTTGGTTCCGACCGCCCCCCCGGACCTTGGTTCCGACCTCCACCCCGGACCTTGGTTCCGACCTCCACACCGGACTTTGGTTCCGACCGCCACCCCGGACATTTGTTCCGACCGCCACCCCGGACCTTGGTTCCGACCGCCACTCCGGACGTTGGTTCGGACCGCCACCCCGGACCTTGGTTCAGAACGCAACCCCGGACCTTGGTTCCGTCCGACCCCCCGGACCTTGGTTCCGACCGCCACCCCGGACCTTGGTTCCGACCGCCACTCCGGACCTTGGTTCGGACCGCCACCCCGGACCTTGGTTCAGAACGCCACCCCGGACCTTGGTTCCGTCCGCCCGCCCGGACCTTGGTTCCGACCGCCACCCCGGACCTTGGTTCCGACCGCCACCCCGGACCTTGGTTCCAACCGCCACCCCGGACCTTGGTTCCGACTGCCACCCTGGACATTGGATCCGACCGCCACCCTGGAACGTGGTTCCGACCGCCACCCCGGTCCTTGGTTCCAACCGCCACCCCGGACCTTGGTCCCGACCGTCACCCGGGACCTTGGTTCCGACCGCCACGCCGGACCTTGGTTCCGACCGCCACCCCGGACCTTGGTTCCGACCGCCACCCCGGACCTTGGTTCCGACCGCCACCCCGGACCTTGGTTCCGACCGCCACCCCGGACCTTGGTTCCGACCGCCACTCCGGACATTGGTTCCGACCGCCACCATGGAACTTGGTTCCGACCGCCACCCCGGACCTTCGATCCGACCGCCACCCCGGACCTTGGTTCCGACTGCCACCCCGGACCTTGGTTCCGACCGCCACCCCGGACCGTGGTTCCGTCCGCCACCCCGGAATTTGGTTCCGACCGCAACCACGGAACCTGGTTCCGACCGCCACACCGGACTTTGGTTCCGACCGCCATCCCGGACTTTGGTTCCGACCGCCACGCCGGACCTTGGTTCCGACCGCCACCCCGGACCTTGGTTCCGACCGCCACCCCGGACTTTGGTTCCGACCGCCCCCCCGGACCTTGGTTCCGACCTCCACCCCGGACCTTGGTTCCGACCTCCACACCGGACTTTGGTTCCGACCGCCACCCCGGACCTTGGTTCCGACCGCCACGCCGGACATTGGTTCCGACCGCCACCCCGGACCTTGGTTCCAACCGCCACCCCGGACCTTGGATCCGACCGCCACCTAGGACCTTACTTCCGACCGCCAGCCCGGACCTTACTTCCGACCGCCACCCCGGACCTTACTTCCGACCGCCACCCCGGACCTTACTTCCGACCGCCACCCCGGCCCATGGTTCCGGCCGCCACCCAGTAACTTGGTTCCGAACGCCACCCTGGACCTTGGTTCCGACCGCCACCCCGGACCTTGGTTCCGACCACCACCCCGAACCTTGGTTCCGACCGCCACCTCGGACCTTGGTTCCGACCGCCAACCCAGACCTTGGTTCCGACCGCCACCCCGGACCTTGGTTCCGAACGCGAGACCGGACCTTGGTTCCGACTGCACCCCCGGACCATGGTTCCGCCCGACCCTCCGGACCTTGGTTCCGACTGCCAGCCCGGGCCTTGGTTCCGACCGCCTCCCAGCACCTTGGATCCGACTGCCACCCCGGACTTTGTTTCCGACCACCCCCCGGACCTTGGTTCCGACCTCCACCCCGGACCTTGGTTCCGACCGCCACCCCGGATTTGTTTCGATCGCCACCCCGGACCCAGGTTCCGACCGCCACCTTGGACCTTAATTCTGACTGTCACCCCGGACCTTGGTTCCGACCGCCTCACCGGAAGGTGGTTCGAACGCCACACCTGACATTGTTTCCGACCGCCACCCCGGACCTTGGTTCCGAACGCCCCCCCGGACCTTGGTTCCGACCGCCACCCCGGACCTTGGTTCCGACCGCCACTCCGGACCTTAGTTCCGTCCGCCACCCCGGACCTTGGTTCCGACTGCCACCCCGGACCTTGGTTCCGACCGCCACCCCGGACCTTGGTTCCAAACGCCACCCCGGACCTTGGTTCCGACCGCCACCCTGGACATTGGATCCGACCGCCACCCCGGAACGTGGTTCCGACCGCCACCCCGGTCCTTGGTTCCAACCGCCACCCCGGACCTTGGTTCCGACCGCCACCCCGGACCTTCGTTCCGACCGCCACGCCGGACCTTGGTTCCGACCGCCACCCCGGACCTTGGTTCTGACCGCCACCCCGGACCTTGGTTCCGACCGCCACCCCGGACCTTGGTTCCGACCGCCACCCCGGACCTTGGTTCTGACCGCCACCCCGGACATTGGTTCCGACCGCCACCACGGAACTTGGTTCCGACCGCCACCCCGGACCTTGATTCCGACCCCAACCCCGGACCTTGTTTCCGACCGCCACCCCGGACCTTGGTTCCGACCGCCACCCCGGACCGTGGTTCCGACCGCCACCCCGGACTTTGGTTCCGACCGCCACCACGGAACCTGGTTCTGACCGCCACACCTGACTTTGGTTCCGACCGCCACGCTGGACCTTGGTTGCGACCGCCACCCCGGACCTTGGTTCCGACCGCCACCCCGGACCTTGGTTCCGACCACCACCCCGGACCTTGGTTCCGACCGCCACCCCGGACCTTGGTTCCGACCGCCACCCCGGACCTTGGTTCCGACCGCCACCCCGGACCTTGGTTCCGACCGCCACCTCGGACATTGGTTCCGACCGCCACCACGGAACTTGGTTCCGACCGCCACCCCGGACCTTGATTCCGACCGCAACCCCGGACCTTGGTTCCGACCGCCACCCCGGACCTTGGTTCCGACCGCCACCCCGGACCGTGGTTCCGACCGCCACCCCGGACTTTGGTTCCGACCGCCACCACGGAACCTGGTTCTGACCGCCACACCGGACTTTGGTTCCGACCGCCACGCTGGACCTTGGTTCCGACCGCCACCCCGGACCTTGGTTCCGACCGCCACCCCGGACCTTGGTTCCGACCGCCACCCCGGACCTTGGTTCCGACCGCCACCCCGGACCTTGGTTCAGAACGCCACCCCGGACCTTCGTTCCGTCCGCCCCCCCGGACGTTGGTTCCGACCGCCACCCTGGACCTTGGTTCCGACCGCCACCCCGGAACGTGGTTCCGACCGCCACCCCGGTCCTTGGTTCCAACCGCCACCCCGGACCTTGGTTCCGACCGCCACCGCGGACCTTGGTTCCGACCGCCACCCCGTAACTTGGTTCCGAACGCCACCCCGGACCTTGGTTCCGACCGCCACCCCGGACCTTGGTTCCGACCGCCACCCCGGACCTTCGTTCCGACCGCCACCCCGGACCTTGGTTCCGACCGCCATGCCGGACATTGGTTCCGACCGCCACCACGGAACTTGGTTCCGAGCGCCACCCCGGACTTTGTTTCCGACTGCCACCCCGGACCTTGGTTCCGACCTCCACCCCGGACCTTGGTTCCGACCGCCACCCCGGACCTTGGTTCCGACCGCCACCCCGGACCATGGTTTCGACCGCCACCTCGGACATTGGTTCCGACCGCCACCCCGGACATTGGATCCGACCACCACCCCGGACCTTGGTTCCGACCGCCACCCCGGACCTTGGTTCCGACCGCCACCCCGGACCTAGGTTCCGACCGCCACCCCGGACCTTGGTTCCGACCGCCACCTCGGACATTGGTTCCGACCGCCACCCCAGACATTGGTTCCGACCGCCACCCCGGACCTTGGTTCCGACCGCCACCCCGGACCTTGGTTCAGAACGCTACCCCGGACCTTGGTCCATCCGCCCGCCCGGTCCTTGGTTCCGACCGCCACCCCGGACCTTGGTTCCGACCGCCACCCCGGAACGTGGTTCCGACCGCCACCCCGGTCCTTGGTTCCAACCGCCACCCCGGACCTTGGATCCGAACGCCACCCCGGACCTTGTTTCCGACCGCCACGCAAGACCTTGATTACGACCGCCACCCCGGACCTTGGTTCCGCCCGCCACCTCGGACCTTGGTTCCGACCACCACCCCGGACCTTGGTTCCGACCGCCACCCCGGACCTTACTTCCGACCGCCACCCCGGACCTTGTTTCCGACCGCCACCCCGGACCATGGTTCCGCCCACGACCCCGGACCTTTGTTTCGACCGCCAACCCGGACCTTAGTTCCGACCACCACCCCGGACCTTGGGTCCGACCGCCACCCCGGACCTTGATTCCACGCGCCACCCCGGCCCTTGGTTCCGACCGCCACCCCGGACCTTGGTTCCGTCCGTCCCCCCGGACCTTGGTTCCGACCGCCACCCCGGACCTTGGTTCCGACCGCCACCACGGACCTTGGTTCCAACCGCCACCCCGGACCTTTGTTCCGACCGCCACCCTGGACATTGGATCCGACCGCCACCCCGGAACGTATTTCCGACCGCCACCCCGGACCTTTGTTCCGACCGCCACCCCGGACCTTGGTTCCGACCGCCACCCCGGACCTTGGTTCCGACCGCCACCCCGGACATTGGTTCCGACCGCCACCACGGAACTTGGTTCCGACCGCCACCCCGGACCTTCGTTCCGACCGCCACCCCGGACCTTGGTTCCGACCGCCACCCCGGACCTTGGTTCCGACCGCCACCCCGGACATTGGTTCCGACCGCCACCACGGAACTTGGTTCCGACCGCCACCCCGGTCCTTGGTTCCAACCGCCACCCCGGACCTTGGTTCCGACCGCCACCGCGGACCTTGGTTCCGACCGCCACCCCGTAACTTGGTTCCGAACGCCACCCCGGACCTTGGTTCCGACCGCCACCCCGGACCTTGGTTCCGACCGCCACCCCGGACCTTCGTTCCGACCGCCACCCCGGACCTTGGTTCCGACCGCCATGCCGGACATTGGTTCCGACCGCCACCACGGAACTTGGTTCCGAGCGCCACCCCGGACTTTGTTTCCGACTGCCACCCCGGACCTTGGTTCCGACCTCCACCCCAGACCTTGGTTCCGACCGCCACCCCGGACCTTGGTTCCGACCGCCACCCCGGACCTTGGTTCCGACCGCCACCTCGGACATTGGTTCCGACCGCCACCCCGGACATTGGATCCGACCACCACCCCGGACCTTGGTTCCGACCGCCACCCCGGACCTTGGTTCCGACCGCCACCCCGGACCTTGGTTCCGACCGCCACCCCGGACCTTGGTTCCGACCGCCACCTCGGACATTGGTTCCGACCGCCACCCCGGACATTGGTTCCGACCGCCACCCCGGACCTTGGTTCCGACCGCCACCCCGGACCTTGTTTCAGAACGCCACCCCGGACCTTGGTTCCGTCCGCCCGCCCGGACCTTGGTTCCGACCGCCACCCCGGACCTTGGTTCCGACCGCCACCCCGGACCTTGGTTCCAACCGCCACCCCGGACCTTGGTTCCGACTGCCACCCTGGACATTGGTTCCGACCGCCACCCCGGAACGTGGTTCCGACCGCCACCCCGGTCCTTGGTTCCAACCGCCACCCCGGACCTTGGTCCCGACCGTCACCCGGGACCTTGGTTCCGACCGCCACGCCGGAACTTGGTTCCGACCGCCACCCCGGACCTTGGTTCCGACCGCCACCCCGGACCTTGGTTCCGACCGCCACCCCGGACCTTGGTTCCGACCGCCACCCCGGACGTTGGTTCCGACCGCCACCCCGGACGTTGGTTCCGACCGCCACCACGGAACTTGGTTCCGACCGCCACCCCGGACCTTGGATCCGACCGCCACCCCGGACCTTGGTTCCGACTGCCACCCCGGACCTTGGTTCCGACCGCCACCCCGGACCGTGGTTCCGTCCGCCACCCCGGAATTTGGTTCCGACCGCCACCACGGAACCTGGTTCCGACCGGCACACCGGACTTTGGTTCCGACCGCCATCCCGGACCTTGGTTCCGACCGCCACGCCGGACCTTGGTTCCGACCGCCACCCCGGACCTTGGTTCCGACCGCCACCCCGGACTTTGGTTCCGACCGCCCCCCCGGACCTTGGTTCCGACCTCCACCCCGGACCTTGGTTCCGACCTCCACACTGGACTTTGGTTCCGACCGCCACCCCGGACCTTGATTCCGCGCGCCACCCCGGCCCTTGGTTCCGACCGCCACCCCGTAACTTGGTTCCGAACGCCACCCCGGACCTTGGTTCCGACCGCCACCCCGGACCTTGGTTCCGACCGCCACCCCAGAACGTGGTTCCCACCGCCACCCCTGACCTTGGTTCTGACCGCCACGCCGGACGTTGGTCCCGACCGCCCCCCCCGGACCTTGGTTCCGACCGCCACCACGGAACTTGGTTCCGACCGCCACCCCGGACTTTGGTTCTGACCGCCACCCCGGACATTTGTTCCGACCGCCACCCCGGACCTTGGTTCCGACCACCACTCCGGACGTTGGTTCGGACCGCCACCCCGGACCTTGGTTCAGAACGCCACCCCAGACCTTGGTTCCGTCCGCCCCCCCGGACCTTGGTTCCGACCGCCACCCCGGACCTTGGTTCCGACCGCCACCCCGGACCTTGGTTCCAACCGCCACCCCGGACCTTGGTTCCGACCGCCACCCTGGACATTGGATCCGACCGCCACCCCGGAACGTGGTTCCGACCGCCACCCCGGACCTTGGTTCCGACCGCCACCCCGGACCTTGGTTCCGACCGCCACCCCGGACCTTGGTTCCGACCGCCACCCCGGACATTGGTTCCGACCGCCACCACGGAGCTTGGTTCCGACCGCCACCCCGGACCTTGGTTCCGACCGCCACCCCGGACCTTGGTTCCGACCGCCACCCCGGACCTTGGTTCCGACCGCCACCCCGGACCGTGGTTCCGACCGCCACCCCGGACTTTGGTTCCGACCGCCACCACTGAACCTGGTTCCGACCGCCACACCGGACTTTTGTTCCGACCGCCACCACGGAACCTGGTTCCGTTCGCCACACCGGACTTTTGTTCCGACCGCCACCCCGGACCTTGGTTCCGACCGCCACGCCGGACCTTGGTTCCGACCGCGACCCCGGACTTTGGTTCCGACCGCCACCCCGGACATTTGTTCCGACCGCCACCCCGGACCTTGGTTCCGACCGCCACTCCGGACGTTGGTTCGGACCGCCACC
>NW_027593812.1:0-26678 GCF_964213995.1 Mustelus asterias | reverse complement strand
AGGGAGCGCCGCACTGTGGGAGGGTCGGTGCTGAGGGAGCGCCGCACTGTGGGAGGGTCAGTGCTGAGGGAGCGCCGCACTGTGGGAGTGTCGGTGCTGAGGGAGCGCCGCACTGTGGGTCAGTGCTGAGGGAGCGCCGCACTGTGGGTCAGTGCTGAGGGAGCGCCGCACTGTGGGAGGGTCAGTGCTGAGGGAGCGCCGCACTGTGGGAGGGTCGGTGCTGAGGGAGCGCCGCACTGTGGGAGGGTCAGTGCTGAGGGAGCGCCGCACTGTGGGTCAGTGCTGAGGGAGCGCCGCACTGTGGGTCAGTGCTGAGGGAGCGCCGCACTGTGGGTCAGTGCTGAGGGAGCGCCGCACTGTGGGAGGGTCAGTGCTGAGGGAGCGCCGCACTGTGGGAGGGTCAGTGCAGAGGGAGCGCCGCACTGTGGGAGGGTCGGTGCTGAGGGAGCGCCGCACTGTGGGAGGGTCAGTGCTGAGGGAGTGCCGCACTGTGGGAGGGTCAGTGCTGAGGGAGCACCGCACTGTGGGAGGGTCAGTGCTGAGGGAGTGCTGCACTGTGGGAGGGTCAGTGCTGAGGGAGCGCCGCACTGTGGGTCAGTGCTGAGGGACCCTGAATTGTCTTACAGGTCAGGAGGACGCAGGACCAGAATCACCACAACCCCCGGCCTCCGAGGCGGTCGATGAGAATTCCGAGAAGGAGACTCCGGAACCTTCCGAGCTGGCTAAACAGGAGGTGCTGGTCCAGTACCTGAAAGACGCGCTAACCTTCGCCTCGAAGATGGAGGGCGCCATCGAGATTGTCAGCAAGTTCCTGAGCTCTAAGAACCCCTCGGGTAAGCCTTTCCTCGGGATGGCGAGAAACATAGAAAAACTACAGCAGAAACAGGCCCTTCGGCCCCACAAGTTGTGCCGAACATATCCCTACCTTCTAGACCTACCTATAACCCTCCATCCTATTAAGCTCCATGTACTCATCCAGCAGTCTCTTGAAAGACCCTATTGAGTTCGCCTCCACCACCACTGACGGCAGCCGATTCCACTCGCCCACCACCCTCTGTGTGAAAAACTTCCCCCTAACATCTCCCCTGTACCTACCCCCCAGCACCTTAAACCTGTGTCCTCTCGTAGCAGACATTTCCACCCTGGGAAAAAGCCTCTGAGAGTCCACCCGATCTATGCCTCTCAACATCTTATATACCTCTATTAGGTCTCCTCTCATCCTACGTCTCTCCAAGGAGAAAAGACCGAGCTCCCTCAGCCTATCCTCATGAGGCATGCCACTCAATCCAGGCAACATCCTTGTAAATCTCCTCAGCACCCTTTCAATCTTTTCCACATCCTTCCTGTAATGAGGCGACCAGAACTGAGCACAGTGCTCCAAGTGGGGTCTGACGAGGGTCTTATATAGCTGCATCATTATCCCCGGACTCCTAAACTCAATCCCTCGATTGATAAAGGCCAGCACACCATACGCCTTCTTAACCACCTCCTCCACCTGCGGGGACGATTTCAGAGTTCTATGGACCAGGACCCCAAGGACCTTCTGATCCTCTACAGTACTAAGAGTCTTTCCCTTAATATTGTACTCCTTCATCCCATTTGACCTGCCAAAATGGACCACGACGCATTTATCTGGGTTGAAGTCCATCTGCCACTTCTCTGCCCAGTCTTGCATCCTATCTATGTCCCTCTGTAACTTCTGACATCCCTCCAGACTATCCACAACCCCACCAACCTTCGTGTCGTCGGCAAACTTACCAACCCATCCCTCCGCTTCCTCATCCAGGTCATTTACGAAAATGACAAACAGCAAGGGTCCCAGAACAGATCCCTGGGGCACACCACTGGTGACCGGCCTCCATTTAGAAAAAGACCCATCTATACCCACTCTCTGCCTCCGTTGGGCAAGCCAGTTCTGGATCCACAGGGCAGCAGCACCTTGGATCCCATGCCCTCCCATGTCAGGGGGGAGGGGGAGGTGTTGCAAATTTCGTGATTTTAAAAAGGTTTTTAAAATCAGTGCTTAGAATTTTTTTTAAAATTCTGGTAAACAGAGAGCCCAAAGTGAAACATTAGTCTCGAGAGGCCAGGCAGTAGGGTTGCCACGACAACAGGCTGTTTTTGGAATCTGCCCAATCAAATTAAACAAGGCACTTGGATAACAGCAGGCAACGAGATTTAAATGTGATGTTTTGGTCACCTGAGAGCCAATCCTATTGTGGGGACGTTGGTAGCTTGTCGAAACCTGCAGTGCAGAAGGAGGCCATTCAGCCCATTGAGTCTGCACTGGCAGCAATCTCACCCAGGCCCTACCCCCACAACCCCGCACATTTACCCCACTCATCCACACATCCCGGGACACTAAGGGGCAACTTAGCATGGCCAATCCACCTAACCTGCACATTGTTGGACACTAAGGGACAATTTAGCATGGCCAATCCACCTAACCTCCACATCTTTGGACACTAAGGGGCAATTTAGCATGGCCAATCCACCTAACCTGCACATCTTTGGACACTAAGGGGCAATTTAGCATGGCCAATCCACCTAACCTGCACATTGTTGGACACTAAGGGGCAATTTAGCATGGCCAATCCACCTAACCTGCACATTGTTGGACACTAAGGGGCAATTTAGCATGGCCAATCCACCTAACCTGCACATTGTTGGACACTAAGGGACAATTTAGCATGGCCAATCCACCTAACCTCCACATCTTTGGACACTAAGGGGCAATTTAGCATGGCCAATCCACCTAACCTGCACATCTTTGGACACTAAGGGGCAATTTAGCATGGCCAATCCACCTAACCTGCACATTGTTGGACACTAAGGGGCAATTTAGCATGGCCAATCCACCTAACCTGCACATTGTTGGACACTAAGGGACAATTTAGCATGGCCAATCCGCCTAACCCGCACATCTTTGGACTGTGGGAGGAAACTGGAGCACCCGGAGGAAACCCAAGCAGACACGGGGAGAACGTGCAGTTTCACAGTAACTTCATTGCAGTGTTAATGTAAGCCTACTTGTGACACGAATAAATAATCTAAACTTTTAAGAAACTCTCTCTTAAAGTTTAAAATTTATTTATTAGTGTCTCAAGTCGGCTTACATTAACACAGCAATGAAGTTACTGTGAGAATCCCCTAGTCGCCCACACTCCGGCGCCTGTTCGGGTTACACTGAGGGAGAATTTAGCACGGCCCAATGCACCCTAACCAGCACGTCCTTCGGACTGTGGGAGGAAACCCACGCAGACACGGGGAGAACATGCAGACTCCGCACAGACAGTGACCCGAGCCGGGAATCGAACCCGGGTCCCTGGCACTGTGAGGCAGCAGTGCACTGTGCTGTTCCTTTTCTTGTTTCTTGCGTGCTATACAGACAAAGCATACCGTTCATAGAATACAGAGGGGAGAAGGAAAGGAGAGGGTGCAGAATGTAGTGTTACAGTCACAGCTAGGGGTGTAGAGAAAGATCAACTTAATATTTGATTTATTATTGTCACTGGGACACAGTGAAAAGTATTGTTTCTTGCGCGCTATACAGGCAAAGCATACCGTTCATAGAGAAGGAAATAAAGAAAAATTCTAACGGGACTGGACAGGGTAGACGCGGGGAGGATGTTCCCGATGGTGGGGGGAATCCAGAACCAGGGAGGTCACAGTCTGAGGATTCGGGGTAGACCATTTGGGACGGAGATGAGGAGACATTTCTCCACCCGGTGAGCCTGTGGAACTCATTCCCACAGGAAGTAGTTGATGCCGAAACATTGAATGTATTCAAGAGGCGGCTGGAGAGAGCACTTGGGGGCGAACGGGGTCAAAGGTCACGGGGAGAAAGCAAGGATGAGGCTATTGAGTTGGACGATCAGCCAATGATGGTGATGACCTGAAGAAGGGGCTCAGAGCCTCGAAAGCTTGTGTGGCTTTTGCTACCAAATAAACCTGTTGGACTTTAACCTGGTGTTGTTAAACTTCTTACTATGAATGGTGGAGCAGGTTCGAAGGGCCGAATGGCCTCCTCCTGCTTCTATCCTCTACGTTTCACAAGAGGATAGAGAGAGAGACGGTGCCCTGTATCCTTACTCTCCGCCTGCATTCTTTCCCCAGTTGTCCAGGAAGCCATCCAGTTCTTTGTGACTATCTCGGAGTTCGGAATCTCACAAGCGTTGGTGGGAATGCGGGAGATGCTGCCCTTGGTGTGGTCCAAAGAGGCTGGAGTGAAGGAAGCTGTCACCGAGGCGTACCGGCGCCTGTACCTCAACCGAGAGAGGTAGGGACCGAAACCCCGGAAACCATTGATCCCGTGTCGAGGGAAGAGTGTGCTGGTCCCCGGGGAGGTTCACGGGAATGATCCCAGGAGCGAAAGGCTTGACATATCCGCCCCCACCGGGGGGGGGGAGAATGTGGGACTCGCTCCCACGGGGTGGGGAGAATGTGGGACTCGCTCCCACAGAGGGGGGAATGTGGGACTCGCTCCCACAGAGGGGGGAATGTGGGACTCGCTCCCACAGAGGGGGGAATGTGGGACTCGCTCCCGCGGGGGGGAGAATGTGGGACTCGCTCCCACGGGGTGGGGAGAATGTGGGACTCGCTCCCACGGGTGGGGAGAATGTGGGACTCGCTCCCACGGGGTGGGGAGAATGTGGGACTCGCTCCCACAGAGGGGGGAGAATGTGGACTCGCTCCCACGGGGGAGTGGGGGAGAATGTGGGACTCGCTCCCACGGGGGGGGAGAATGTGGGGTTCGCTCCCACGGGGGGAGAATGTGGGACTCGCTCCCACGGGGTGGGGAGAATGTGGGACTCGCTCCCACGGGGGGAGAATGTGGGACTCGCTCCCACGGGGGGAGAATGTGGGACTCGCTCCCACGGGGGGAGAATGTGGGACTCGCTCCCACGGGGGGGGAGAATGTGGGACTCGCTCCCACGGGGGGAGTGGGGGAGAATGTGGGACTCGCTCCCACGAGGGGAGTGGGGGAGAATGTGGGACTCGCTCCCACGGGGGGGAGAATGTGGGACTCGCTCCCACGGGGTGGGGAGAATGTGGGACTCGCTCCCACGGGGGGAGAATGTGGGATTCGCTCCCACGGGGGGGAGAATGTGGGACTCGCTCCCACGGGGGGGGAGAATGTGGGGTTCGCTCCCACGGGGGGAGAATGTGGGATTCGCTCCCACGGGGGGGGAGAATGTGGGACTCGCTCCCGCAGAGGCGGGAGATTCAGATGCGGATGTGAGTGAGATGGGGGTTGATGCCTCAGCAACTGTTCTAATCGTTCAATTTTCGCTCTCTCTCTCTCCCCCGCTCTCTCTCTCCCCCGCTCTCTCTCTCCCCCGCTCTCTCTCTCCCCCGCCTCTCTCTCTCCCCGCTCTCTCTCTCCCCCGCTCTCTCTCTCCCCCGCCCTCTCTCTCTCCCCCGCTCTCTCTCTCCCCCGCTCTCTCTCTCCCCCGCTCTCTCTCTCTCCCCCGCTCTCTCTCTCCCCCGCTCTCTCTCTCCCCCGCTCTCTCTCTCTCCCCGCTCTCTCTCTCCCCCGCTCTCTCTCTCCCCCGCTCTCTCTCTCCCCCGCTCTCTCTCTCTCCCGCTCTCTCTCTCTCTCCCGCGCTCTCTCTCTCTCGCTCCTGCTCTCGCTCCTGCTCTCTCTCCCGCTCTCTCTCTGCTGCTCTCTGTCTCTCTCCCGCTCTCTCTCTCCCGCTCTCTCTCTCCC
This sequence comes from Mustelus asterias, assembly GCF_964213995.1. NCBI lineage: Eukaryota > Metazoa > Chordata > Chondrichthyes > Carcharhiniformes > Triakidae > Mustelus > Mustelus asterias. Next base: position 20,968 of record NW_027593812.1, on the reverse strand, counting down.
GCTCTCTCTCTCCCGCTCTCTCTCCTCCCGCTCTCTCTCTCTCCCGCTCTCTCTCTCTCCCGCTCTCTCTCTCTCCCGCTCTCTCTCTCTCCCGCTCTCTCTCTCTCCCGCTCTCTCTCTCTCCCGCTCTCTCTCTCTCCCGCTCTCTCTCTCTCTCCGCTCTCTCTCTCTCCCGCTCTCTCTCTCTCCCGCTCTCTCTCTCTCCCGCTCTCTCTCTCTCCCGCTCTCTCTCTCTCCCGCTCTCTCTCTCCCGCTCTCTCTCTCTCCCGCTCTCTCTCTCTCCCCGCTCTCTCTCTCTCCCGCTCTCTCTCTCTCCCGCTCTCTCTCTCTCCCGCTCTCTCTCTCTCCCGCTCTCTCTCTCTCTCCCGCTCTCTCTCTATCTCTCCCGCTCTCTCTCTCTCTCTCCCGCTCTCTCTCTCCCGCTCTCTCTCTCTCTCTCCTGCTCTCTCCCTCTCTCGCTCCTGCTCTCTCTCCCGCTCTCTCTCTCCTGCTCTCGCTCTCTCTCTCTCCCTCTCTCTCTCTCTCTCTCCCCCCGCTCTCTCCCCCTCTCTCTCTCTCTCCTCCTCCCAGCTCGAAGCCGCAGACTATGGTGCAAAACCTCACCGCCCTCATTTTCGATTCCAACATGGACACTATCAAATGCCTGGAGCAGTTGGTGAGTGGGGGGCGAGGGCGGGGTTGGGGGATGAACCTCGGGTGAAATCCATACTCGGGGGGCATGGCCTCAAAACCAGGGGAGCAGATTTGGGACTGAGTTGAGGAGGAACTTCTTCACCTGAAGGGTTGTGAATCTGTGGAATTCCCTGCCCAGTTGAGGCTCCCTCATTGAATGTTTTTAAGGCAAGGATAGATAGATTTTTGAACAGTGAAGGAATTAAGGGTTATGGTGAGCGGGCAGGTAAGTGGAGCTGAGTCCACGAAAAGATCAGCCATGATCTTATTGAATGGCGGGGCAGGCTCGAGGGGCCAGATGGCCTGCTCCTGCTCCTAGTTCATCAGAGATGCGTTCCCACCAGTGCCCCTGTAACTTAACCATCGCATCCTTATTTTTATTCTTCGATTCCCCTTGTAATAGAGGATATTCCCAAGGACCAGATCAGAAACTTCAAGGTGTAGTATGGCACTCGCCGAGACCCCAATATTTTGTTGATTTTGGCATCAGGTCAAGCATAACATGTTTGCTCCGGGTATGTTTCAAGTGACCCATTAGGGAGCTTTTATCAAACAAAGTTTACTTAAGAACACAGAATATAACTAGCTGTTGTTCGAAGGTATTCTGGGAGACAGGATCTACAGGTATTTAGAGACGCAAGGACTGATTAGGGACAGTCAGCATGGCTTTGTGAGTGGAAAATCATACCTCACAAATTGGATTGAGTTTTTTTGAAGGGGTAACCAAGAAGGTCGATGAGGGCAGTGCAGTTGATGTTGTCTACACGGACTTTAGCAAGGCCTTTGACAAGGTACCGCATGGTAGGTTGTTGCATAAGGTTAAATCTCACGGGATCCAGGGTGAGGTAGCTAAATGGATACAAAATTGGCTTCTTGACAGAAGCCAGAGGGTGGTTGTAGAGAGTTGTTTTTCAAACTGGAGGCACTTGTGACCAGCGGTGTGCCTCAGGGATCAGTGCTGGGTCCACTGTTATTTGTCATTTATATTAATGATTTGGATGAGAATATAGGAGGCATGGTTAGTAAGTTTGCAGGTGACACCAAGATTGGTGGCATAGTGGACAGTGAAGAAGGTTATCTCCGATTGCAATGGGATCTTGATCAGTTGGGCCAGTGGGCTGACGAATGGCAGATGGAGTTTAATTTGGACAAATGCGAGGTGATGCATTTTGGTAGATTGAACCAGGGCAGGACTTACTCAGTTAATGGTCGGGCGTTGGGGAGAGTTACAGAACAAAGAGATCTAGGGGTACAGGTTCATAGCTCCTTGAAAGTGGAGTCACAGGTGGACAGAGTGGTGAAGAAGGCATTCGGCATGTTTGGTTTCATTGGTCAGAACATTGAATACAGGAGTTGGGACATCTTGTTGAAGTTGTACAAGACATTGGTAAGGCCACACTTGGAATGCTGTGTACAGTTCTGGTCACCTGATTATAGAAAGGATATTGTTAAACTAGAAAGAATGCAGAAAAGATTTACTAGGATGCGACCAGGACTTGATGGATTGAGTTATAAGGAGAGGCTGGATAGACTGGGACTTTTTTCTCTGCAGCGTAGGAGGCTGAGGGGTGATCTTATAGAGGTCTATAAAATAATGAGGGGTGTCGATCAGCTAGATAGTCAACATCTTTTCCCAAAGGTAGGGGAGTCTAAAACTAGAGGGCATAGGTTTACGGTGAGAGGGGAGAGATACAAAAGGAGCAATTGTTTCACACAGAGGGTGGTGAGTGTCTGGAACGAGCTGCCAGAGGCAGTAGTGGAGGCGGGTACAATTTTGTCTTTTACAGAGCATTTAGATAGTTACATGGGTAAGATGGGTACAGAGGGATATGGGCCAAACACGGGAATTAGGACCAGCTTAGTGGTTAAAAAAAGAAAGGGCGGCATGGACAAGTTGGGCCGAAGGGCCTGTTTCCATGTTGTAAACCTCTATGACTCTATAACACAAAGAATTAGCATTAGAATTATGGGTGGCACGGTGGCACAGTGGTTAGCACTGCTGCCTCACAGCGCCAGGGACCTGGGTTCGATTCCCGGCTTGGGTCACTGTCTGTGTGGAGTCTGCACGTTCTCCCCGTGTCTGCGTGGGTTTCCTCCGGGTGCTCCGGTTTCCTCCCACAGTCTGAAAGACGTGCTGGTTAGGGTGCATTGGCCGTGCTAAATTCTCCCTCAGTGTAACCCGAACAGGCTCCGGAGTGTGGGCGACTAGGGGATTTTCACAGTAACTTCATTCCAGAGTTAATTTAAGCCTATTTGTGACACTAATAAATAAACCTCGCATAACGTTTACCAATTTGAATACTTAAACATGACCAAAGGATAATTCTTAACTTTCTCTACAGTTCCAATTTAAGCAATATCCCCACAGATATACATCCTTCTTTAGAATTAGTTATAGAACAATGAAAATTACAGCACAGGAACAGGCCCTTCGGCCCTCCAAGCCTGCACCGACCATGCTGCCCGACTGAACTAAAACCCACTCCCCTCCCACTCCCATATCCCTCTATTCCCATCCTATCCATGTATTTGCCCAGATGCCCCTTAAAACTCACTACCGTATCTGCTTCCACTACCTCACCCGGCAGCGAGTTCCAGGCACCCACTACCCTCTGTGTAAAAAAAACACTTTCCTCGTACATCTCCTTTAAACCTTGCCCCTCGCACCTTAAACCTATGCCCCCTAGTAATTGACTCTTCTACCTTGGGAAAAAGCTTCTGACTATCCATGATGGTTCCAATTTAAGCAATATCCCCACAGACAGGCATCCTTCTTTCAGAATCAGTTGTAGTTCCAATTTAAGCAATATCCCCATAGACATACACCCTTTAGAATCAATTATAGTTCCAATTTAAGCAACATCCCCATAGACATGCATCCTTCTTTAGAATGAGTTATAGTTCCAATTTAAGCAATATCCCCATAGACATGCATCCTTCTTTAGAATGAGTTATAGTTCCAATTTAAGCAATATCCCCATAGACATGCATCCTTTTTCAGAATCAGTTATAGTTCCAATTTAAGCAGTATCCCCATAGACATGCATCCTTCTTTAGAATCAGTTTTAGTTCCAATTTAAGCAATATCCCCATAGACATGCATCCTTCTTCAGAATCAGTTATAGTTCAAATTTAAGCAGTATCTCCACAGACATGCATCCTTCTTTAGAATCAGTTATAGTTCCAATTTAAGCAATATCCCCATAGACATGCATCCTTCTTCAGAATCAGTTATAGTTCCAATTTAAGCAATATCCCCATAGACATGCATCCTTTAGAATCATTTATAGTTCCAATTTAAGCAATATCCCCATAGACATCCTTCTTTAGAATAATTTTTAGTTCCAATTTCCAATATCGCCAGCTTATGCATCCTTTAGAATCAGTTATAGTTCCAATTCAAGCAATATCCCCATAGACATGCATCCTTCTTTAGAATCAGTTATAGTTCCAATTTAAGCAATATCTCCACAGACATCCTTCTTTAGAACATAGAACAGTACAGCACAGAACAGGCCCTTCGGCCCACGATGTTGTGCCGAGCTTTATCTGAAACCAAGATCAAGCTATCCCACTCCCTATCATCCTGGTGTGCTCCATGTGCCTATCCAATAACCGCTTAAATGTTCCTAAAGTGTCTGACTCCACTATCACTGCAGGCAGTCCATTCCACACCCCAACCACTCTCTGCGTAAAGAACCTACCTCTGACATCCTTCCTGTATCTCCCACCATGAACCCTATAGTTATGCCCCCTTGTAATAGCCCCATCCACCCGAGGAAATAGTCTTTGTATTTAGAATAATTTTTAGTTCCAATTTCCAATATCGCCAGCTTATGCATCCTTTAGAATCAGTTATAGTTCCAATTCAAGCAATATCCCCATAGACATGCATCCTTCTTTAGAATCAGTTATAGTTCCAATTTAAGCAATATCCCCATAGACATGCATCCTTCTTTAGAATCAGTTATAGTTCCAATTTAAGCAATATCCCCATAGACATGCATCCTTCTTTAGAATCAGTTATAGTTCCAATTTAAGCAATATCCCCATAGACATGCATCCTTCTTTAGAATCAGTTAGCACACAGATAGATATTCTGATGTGTGCTAAGTTTCAAGTTTATTCCCTCTCTCTGTCTCCCTCTCTCAGGTCAGCGCCTTTGTCCATCAGAATGAGATTGAGCCAGCTGTGATCCAGTTACTCTGGGAACGGCTGACGGAGAAGGTAACATGCAGCCCAGAGGAACGACGGGCAGCCGTAATCCTTCTCGGAATGGCAGCTCGGTAAGTGGCAGCTTAACGGGGAGCGTGTACAGGAAGCTTCAGTATCTAACCCCGTGCTGTACCTGTCCTGGGAGTGTTTGATGGGGACAGTGTAGAGGGAGCTTTACTCTGTATCTAACCCCGTGCTGTACCTGTCCTGGGAGTGTTTGATGGGGACAGTGTAGAGGGAGCTTTACTCTGTATCTAACCCCGTGCTGCACCTGTCCTGGGAGTGTTTGATGGGGGACAGTGTAGAGGGAGCTTTACTCTGTATCTAACCCCGTGCTGTACCTGTCCTGGGAGTGTTTGATGGGGACAGTGTAGAGGGAGCTTTACTCTGTATCTAACCCCGTGCTGTACCTGTCCTGGGAGTGTTTGATGGGGGACAGTGTAGAGGGAGCTTTACTCTGTATCTAACCCCGTGCTGTACCTGTCCTGGGAGTGTTTGATGGGGACAGTGTAGAGGGAGCTTTACTCTGTATCTAACCCCGTGCTGTACCTGTCCTGGGAGTGTTTGATGGGGACAGTGTAGAGGGAGCTTTACTCTGTATCTAACCCCGTGCTGTACCTGTCCTGGGAGTGTTTGATGGGGACAGTGTAGAGGGAGCTTTACTCTGTATCTAACCCCGTGCTGTACCTGTCCTGGGAGTGTTTGATGGGGACAGTGTAGAGGGAGCTTTACTCTGTATCTAACCCCGTGCTGTACCTGTCCTGGGAGTGTTTGATGGGGACAGTGTAGAGGGAGCTTTACTCTGTATCTAACCCCGTGCTGTACCTGTCCTGGGAGTGTTTGATGGGGACAGTGTAGAGGGAGCTTTACTCTGTATCTAACCCCGTGCTGTACCTGTCCTGGGAGTGTTTGATGGGGACAGTGTAGAGGGAGCTTTACTCTGTATCTAACCCCGTGCTGTACCTGTCCTGGGAGTGTTTGATGGGGACAGTGTAGAGGGAGCTTTACTCTGTATCTAACCCCGTGCTGTACCTGTCCTGGGAGTGTTTGATGGGGACAGTGTAGAGGGAGCTTTACTCTGTATCTAACCCCGTGCTGTACCTGTCCTGGGAGTGTTTGATGGGGACAGTGTAGAGGGAGCTTTACTCTGTATCTAACCCCGTGCTGTACCTGTCCTGGGAGTGTTTGATGGGGGACAGTGTAGAGGGAGCTTTACTCTGTATCTAACCCCGTGCTGTACCTGTCCTGGGAGTGTTTGATGGGGACAGTGTAGAGGGAGCTTTACTCTTTATCTAACCCCGTGCTGTACCTGTCCTGGGAGTGTTTGATGGGGGACAGTGTAGAGGGAGCTTTACTCTGTATCTAACCCCGTGCTGTACCTGTCCTGGGAGTGTTTGATGGGGACAGTGTAGAGGGAGCTTTACTCTGTATCTAACCCCGTGCTGTACCTGTCCTGGGAGTGTTTGATGGGGACAGTGTAGAGGGAGCTTTACTCTGTATCTAACCCCGTGCTGTACCTGTCCTGGGAGTGTTTGATGGGGACAGTGTAGAGGGAGCTTTACTCTGTATCTAACCCCGTGCTGTACCTGTCCTGGGAGTGTTTGATGGGGACAGTGTAGAGGGAGCTTTACTCTGTATCTAACCCCGTGCTGTACCTGTCCTGGGAGTGTTTGATGGGGACAGTGTAGAGGGAGCTTTACTCTGTATCTAACCCCGTGCTGTACCTGTCCTGGGAGTGTTTGATGGGGACAGTGTAGAGGGAGCTTTACTCTGTATCTAACCCCGTGCTGTACCTGTCCTGGGAGTGTTTGATGGGGACAGTGTAGAGGGTGCTTTACTCTGTATCTAACCCCGTGCTGTACCTGTCCTGGGAGTGTTTGATGGGGACAGTGTAGAGGGAGCTTTACTCTGTATCTAACCCCGTGCTGTACCTGTCCTGGGAGTGTTTGATGGGGACAGTGTAGAGGGAGCTTTACTCTGTATCTAACCCCGTGCTGTACCTGTCCTGGGAGTGTTTGATGGGGACAGTGTAGAGGGAGCTTTACTCTGTATCTAACCCCGTGCTGTACCTGTCCTGGGAGTGTTTGATGGGGGACAGTGTAGAGGGAGCTTTACTCTGTATCTAACCCCGTGCTGTACCTGTCCTGGGAGTGTTTGATGGGGGACAGTGTAGAGGGAGCTTTACTCTGTATCTAACCCCGTGCTGTACCTGTCCTGGGAGTGTTTGATGGGGACAGTGTAGAGGGAGCTTTACTCTGTATCTAACCCCGTGCTGTACCTGTCCTGGGAGTGTTTGATGGGGGACAGTGTAGAGGGAGCTTTACTCTGTATCTAACCCCGTGCTGTACCTGTCCTGGGTGTGTTTGATGGGGACGGTGTAGAGGGAGCTTTACTCTGTATCTAACCCCGTGCTGTACCTGTCCTGGGAGTGTTTGATGGGGACAGTGTAGAGGGAGCTTTACTCTGTATCTAACCCCGTGCTGTACCTGTCCTGGGAGTGTTTGATGGGGACAGTGTAGAGGGAGCTTTACCCTGTATCTAACCCCGTGCTGTACCTGTCCTGGGAGTGTTTGATGGGGACAGTGTAGAGGGAGCTTTACTCTGTATCTAACCCCGTGCTGTACCTGTCCTGGGAGTGTTTGATGGGGGACAGTGTAGAGGGAGCTTTACTCTGTATCTAACCCCGTGCTGTACCTGTCCTGGGAGTGTTTGATGGGGGACAGTGTAGAGGGAGCTTTACCCTGTATCTAACCCCGTGCTGTACCTGTCCTGGGAGTGTTTGATGGGGACAGTGTAGAGGGAGCTTTACTCTGTATCTAACCCCGTGCTGTACCTGTCCTGGGAGTGTTTGATGGGGACAGTGTAGAGGGAGCTTTACTCTGTATCTAACTCCGTGCTGTACCTGTCCTGGGAGTGTTTGATGGGGGACAGTGTAGAGGGAGCTTTACTCTGTATCTAACCCCGTGCTGTACCTGTCCTGGGAGTGTTTGATGGGGACAGTGTAGAGGGAGCTTTACTCTGTATCTAACCCCGTGCTGTACCTGTCCTGGGAGTGTTTGATGGGGGACAGTGTAGAGGGAGCTTTACTCTGTATCTAACCCCGTGCTGTACCAGTCCTGGGAGTGTTTGATGGGGACGGTGTAGAGGGAGCTTTACTCTGTATCTAACCCCGTGCTGTACCTGTCCTGGGAGTGTTTGATGGGGACAGTGTAGAGGGAGCTTTACTCTGTATCTAACCCCGTGCTGTACCTGTCCTGGGAGTGTTTGATGGGGACAGTGTAGAGGGAGCTTTACTCTGTATCTAACCCCGTGCTGTACCTGTCCTGGGAGTGTTTGATGGGGACAGTGTAGAGGGAGCTTTACTCTGTATCTAACCCCGTGCTGTACCTGTCCTGGGAGTGTTTGATGGGGACAGTGTAGAGGGAGCTTTACTCTGTATCTAACCCCGTGCTGTACCTGTCCTGGGAGTGTTTGATGGGGGACAGTGTAGAGGGAGCTTTACTCTGTATCTAACCCCGTGCTGTACCTGTCCTGGGAGTGTTTGATGGGGACAGTGTAGAGGGAGCTTTACTCTTTATCTAACCCCGTGCTGTACCTGTCCTGGGAGTGTTTGATGGGGGACAGTGTAGAGGGAGCTTTACTCTGTATCTAACCCCGTGCTGTACCTGTCCTGGGAGTGTTTGATGGGGACAGTGTAGAGGGAGCTTTACCCTGTATCTAACCCCGTGCTGTACCTGTCCTGGGAGTGTTTGATGGGGACAGTGTAGAGGGAGCTTTACTCTGTATCTAACCCCGTGCTGTACCTGTCCTGGGAGTGTTTGATGGGGACAGTGTAGAGGGAGCTTTACTCTGTATCTAACCCCGTGCTGTACCTGTCCTGGGAGTGTTTGATGGGGACAGTGTAGATGGAGCTTTACCCTGTATCTAACCCCGTGCTGTACCTGTCCTGGGAGTGTTTGATGGGGGACAGTGTAGAGGGAGCTTTACTCTGTATCTAACCCCGTGCTGTACCTGTCCTGGGAGTGTTTGATGGGGGACAGTGTAGAGGGAGCTTTACTCTGTATCTAACCCCGTGCTGTACCTGTCCTGGGAGTGTTTGATGGGGGACAGTGTAGAGGGAGCTTTACTCTGTATCTAACCCCGTGCTGTACCTGTCCTGGGAGTGTTTGATGGGGACAGTGTAGTGGGAGCTTTACTCTGTATCTAACCCCGTGCTGTACCTGTCCTGGGAGTGTTTGATGGGGGACAGTGTAGAGGGAGCTTTACTCTGTATCTAAACTGCCGCTGTATCTCTCTCTCTCTCCCTCTGTACCCCTCTCCATCCAGCGGTGAGCCGGAGATTGTCGGGAGTAACCTGGAGACCCTGTACACGGTGGGACTGGGACCCCGCGTCCGGGAGCAAGCGGATTACCAGCTTGCCCGAGACACCTGCCTCACCATCGGAAAGCTCTCTCAGGGCAGGAAGGTGAGGAGCTCAGTGAGATTGGCACGTCAGCATCGACTGGCAGTTCCCTCACGTCCGACACGCAGTTAAAAACACCCCAAAGGCCTAAACCGAACCAACGCACGCCTGAGCAGTTTTGGGGGATCTGAGGGGCAGCGAGGTGGTCAGCTCTCGGGCAGCGGTTGTTTTTCAAGAGGGGGAGCGTGAGACCGGGATTGGGGGAGCGATGCAGAGAGGGTTTGTGGGGGGTGATAGCACCGAGGTTTGGAGAGATTTCTTCATCCAGAGAGTTAGGAATGTGTGGAATTCTCTCCGGTGGCACAATGGGTTAGCGCTGCTGCCTCACAGCGCCAGAGACCCCGGTTCGATTCCCGGCTTGGGTCACTGTCTGTGCGGAGTCTGCACGTTCTCCCCGTGTCTGCGTGGGTTTCCTCCGGGTGCTCCGGTTTCCTCCCACAGTCCAAAGATGTGTCGGTTAGGTGGATTGGCCATGCTAAATTGTCCCTTAGTGTCCAAAGATGTACAGGTTAGGTGGATTGGCCATGCTAAATTGTCCCTTAGTGTCCAAAGATGTGCAGGTTAGGTGGATTGGCCATGCTAAATTGCCCCTTAGTGTCCAAAGATGTGCAGGTTAGGTGGATTGGCTATGCTGAATTGTCCCTTAGTGTCCAAAAGGTGGCACGGTAGTTAGCACTGCTGCCTCACAGCGCCAGGGACCCGGGTTCAGTTCCCGGCTTGGGTCACTGTCTGTGCGGAGTCTGCACGTTCCCCCCGTGTCTGCGTGGGTTTCCTCCGGGTGCTCCGGTTTCCTCCCACAGTCCGAAAGATGTGCAGATTGAGTGGATTGGCCATGCTAAATTGTCCCTTAGTGTCCAAAGATGTACAGGTTTGGTGGATTGACCATGCTAAATTGTCCCTTAGTGTCCAAAGATGTGCGGGTTAGGTGGATTGGCCATGCTAAATTGTCCCTTAGTGTCCAAAGATGTGTAGGTTAGGTGGATTGGCCATGCTAAATTGTCCCTTAGTGTCCAAAGATGTTTAGGTTAGGGTGGATTGGCCATGCTAAATTGCCCTTAGTGTCCAAAGATGTGCAGGTTGGGTGGATTGGCCATGCTAAATTGCCCCTTAGTGTCCAAAGATGTGCAGGTTAAGTGGATTGGCCATGCTAAATTGTCCCTTAGTGTCCAAAGATGTGCAGGTTAGGGTGGATTGGCCATGCTAAATTGCCCTTAGTGTCCAAAGATGTGCAGGTTAAGTGGATTGGCCATGCTAAATTGTCCCTTAGTGTCCAAAGATGTGCAGGTTAAGTGGATTGGCCATGCTAAATTGTCCCTTAGTGTCCAAAGACGTGCAGGTTAGGGTGGATTGGCCATGCTAAATTGTCCCTTAGTGTCCAAAGATGTGCAGGTTACGTGGATTGGCCATGCTAAATTGTCCCTTAGTGTCCAAAGATGTGCAGGTTAGGTGGATTGGCCATGCTAAATTGTCCCTTAGTGTCCAAAAATGTGCGTGTTAGGGGGATTGGCCGTGCTAAATTGTCCCTTAGTGTCCAAAGATGTGCAGGTTAGGTGGATTGGCCATGCTAAATTGCCCCTTAGTGTCCAAAGATGTGCAGGTTAGGTGGATTGGCCATGCTAAATTGCCCCTTAGTGTCCAAAGATGTGCAGGTTAGGTGGATTGGCTATGCTGAATTGTCCCTTAGTGTCCAAAAGGTGGCACGGTAGTTAGCACTGCTGCCTCACAGCCCCAGGGACCCGGGTTCAGTTCCCGGCTTGGGTCACTGTCTGTGTGGAGTCTGCACGTTCCCCCCGTGTCTGCGTGGGTTTCCTCCCACAGTCCGAAAGATGTGCAGATTGAGTGGATTGGCCATGCTAAATTGTCCCTTAGTGTCCAAAGATGTACAGGTTTGGTGGATTGACCATGCTAAATTGTCCCTTAGTGTCCAAAGATGTGCGGGTTAGGTGGATTGGCCATGCTAAATTGTCCCTTCGTGTCCAAAGATGTTTCGGTTAGGGTGGATTGGCCATGCTAAATTGCCCCTTAGTGTCCAAAGATGTGCAGGTTGGGTGGATTGGCCATGCTAAATTGCCCCTTAGTGTCCAAAGATGTGCAGGTTAAGTGGATTGGCCATGCTAAATTGTCCCTTAGTGTCCAAAGATGTGCAGGTTAGGTGGATTGGCCGTGCTAAATTGCCCCTTAGTGTCCAAAGATGTGTAGGTTAGGGTGGATTGGCCATGCTAAATTGCCCCTTAGTGTCCAAAGATGTGCAGGTTAGGTGGATTGGCCATGCTAAATTGCCCCCTTAGTGTCCAAAGATGTGCAGGTTAGGTGGATTGGCCATGCTAAATTGCCCCCTTAGTGTCCAAAGATGTGTAGGTTAGGTGGATTGGCCATGCTAAATTGCCCCCTTAGTGTCCAAAGATGTGCAGGTTAGGTGGATTGGCCATGCTAAATTGCCCCCTTAGTGTCCAAAGATGTGCAGGTTAGGTGGATTGGCCATGCTAAATTGTCCCTTAGTGTCCAAAGATGTGCAGGTTAGGTGGATTGGCCATGCTAAATTGCCCCCTTAGTGTCCAAAGATGTGTAGGTTAGGTGGATTGGCCATGCTAAATTATCCCTTAGTACCCAAAAGGTGGCACGGTAGTTAGCACTGCTGCCTCACAGCGCCAGGGACCCGGGTTCGATTCCCGGCTTGGGTCACTGTCTGTGCGGAGTCTGCACGTTCTCCCCGTGTCTGCGTGGGTTTCCTCCCACAGTCCAAAAGATGTGCAGGTTGAGTGGATTGGCCGTGCTAAATTGCCCCTTAGTGTCCAAAGATGTGCAGGTTATAGAACATAGAACAGTACAGCACAGAACAGGCCCTTCGGCCCACGATGTTGTGCCGAGCTTTATCTGAAACCAAGATCAAGCTATCCCACTCCCTATCATCCTGGTGTGCTCCATGTGCCTATCCAATAACCGCTTAAATGTTCCTAAAGTGTCTGACTCCACTATCACTGCAGGCAGTCCATTCCACACCCCAACCACTCTCTGTGTAAAGAACCGACCTCTGATATCCTTCCTATATCTCCCACCACGAACCCTATAGTTATGCCCCCTTGTAATAGCTCCATCCACCCGAGGAAATAGTCTTTGAACGTTCACTCTATCTATCCCCTTCATCATTTTATAAACCTCTATTAAGTCTCCCCTCAGCCTCCTCCACTCCAGAGAGAACAGCCCTAGCTCCCTCAACCTTTCCTCATAAGACCTACCCTCCAAACCAGGCAGCATCCTGGTAAATCTCCTCTGCACTCTTTCCAGCGCTTCCACATCCTTCTTATAGTGAGGTGACCAGAACTGCACACAATATTCCAAATGTGGTCTCACCAAGGTCCTGTACAGTTGCAGCATAACCCCACGGCTCTTAAACTTCAACCCCCCGTTGGGTGGATTGGCCATGCTGAATTGTCCCTTAGTGTCCAAAAGGTGGCACAGTGGGTTAGCGCTGCTGCCTCACAGCGCCAGGGACCCGGGTTCGATTCCCGGCCTTGGGTCACTGTCTGTGCGGAGTCTGCACGTTCTCCCCGTGTCAGCGTGGGTTTCCTCCGGGTGCTCCGGTTTGCTCCCACAGTCTGAAAGACGTGCTGGTTAGGGTGCATTGGCCGTGCTAAATTCTCCCTCCGTGTACCCGAACAGGCGCCGGAGTGTGGCGACTAGGGGATTTTCACAGAATCATAGAATCCCTACAGTGCAGAAGGAGGCCATTCGGCCCATCGAGTCAGCACCGACCACAATCCCACCCAGCCCCTATTCCTGTTACCCCACATATTTACCCTGCTAACTGCCCTGACATTAGGGTCAATTTATCATGGCCAATGCACCGACTTTCAGACTGTGGGAAGAAACCGGATCACCCGGAGGAAACCCACGCAGACACGGGGAGAATGTGCAGACTCCGCACAGACAGTGACCCGAGCCGGGAATCGAACCCCGGGTCCCTGGTGCTGTGAGGCAGCAGTGCTAACCACTGTGCAAGCCCCAAAATCTTTCCCCCAGTGTTGGACTCTCCCCGAAAATCACGCCCCTCGTGATTTTATAACATAAGAACATAAGAAATAGGAGCAGGAGTAGGCCATCTAGCCCCTCGAGCCTGCCCCGCCATTCAATAAGATCATGGCTGATCTGACGTGGATCAGTACCACTTACCCGCCTGATCCCCATAACCCTTAATTCCCTTACCGATCAGGAATCCATCCATCCGCGCTTTAAACATATTCAGCGAGGTAGCCTCCACCACCTCAGTGGGCAGAGAATTCCAGAGATTCACCACCCTCTGGGAGAAGAAGTTCCTCCTCAACTCTGTCTTAAACCGACCCCCCTTTATTTTGAGGCTGTGCGCTCTAGTTCTAGCTTCCTTTCGAAGTGGAAAGAATCTCTCCATCTCTACCCTATCCAGCCCCTTCATTATCTTATATGTCTCTATAAGATCCCCCCTCAGCCTTCTAAATTCCAACGAATACAAACCCAATCTGCTCAGTCTCTCCTCATAATCAACACCCCTCATCTCCGGTATCAACCTGGTGAACCTTCTCTGCACTCCCTCCAAGGCCAATATATCCTTCCGCAAATAACCCTCTGTAAGGTCACCCCATCATCCTATTATACATTGATACGTAGCTTCAGAGGACTTGATTTGATTCTGATTTGATTTATTATTGTCACTGGGATACAGTGAAAAGTATTGTTTCTTGCGCGCTATACAGACAAAGCATACCGTTCATAGAGAAGGAAAGGAGAGGGTGCAGAATGTAGTGTTACAGTCACAGCGAGGGTGTAGAGAAAGATCAGCTTAATGCGAGGTCGGTCCATTCAAAAGTCTGACAGCAGCAGGGAAGAAGCTGTTCTTGAGTCGGTCGGTCGGTGACCTCAGACTTTTGTATCTTTTTCCCGATGGAAGAAGGTGGAAGAGAGAATGTCCGGGGTGCGTGGGGGGGGTCCTTGATTATGCCGGCTGCTTTTCCCCGAGGCAGCAGGAAGTGTAGACGGAGTCAATGGATGGGAGGCTGGTTTGCGTGATGGATTGGGCTACATTCACACGACCCTTTGTAGTTCCTTGCGGACTTGCTGCATGGGGGGGGTGTCCATTGACATAATGTTCCAGATTATCTCGAAAGGGGAAAATCTCCCCCTGTTGCCGAGGGCGTGTCACACTCACACTCGCCGCGTGAGACAGAATTTCTGTCCCGCCTCTGTCACGGACCAGAGAACACCAGCACATCTGGAAATGTGATTTCAGTCACAGCTGCTTGTTCTGAGACTGGTTGTTTGTGACGGACGGATTGGAACTGAGGTCAGCTTGTCCCAGCACTCTGAACAAAACACCTCAATCACAACACGCACAGGAGGTGTGAGAACTCAACTCTGCCAGGCCCTGATGTGAGGTAACCCCACCGTCAGGGACCCACCCCTGTTAAAGAGAGAGTCTCTCTCTCTCTCTCGCTCCGTCAGGGACCCCTGTTAAAGAGGGAGTCTCTCTCTCTCTCGCTCCGTCAGGGACCCCTGTTAAAGAGGGAGTCTCTCTCTCTCTCTGTCAGGGACCCCTGTTAAAGAGGGAGTCTCTCTCTCTCTCTCTCTCCGTCAGGGACCCCTGTTAAAGGGGGAGTTTCTCTCTCTCTCTCTTTCTTTCTGTCAGGGACCCCTGTTAAAGAGGGAGTCTCTCTCTCTCTCTCTGTCAGGGACCCCTGTTAAAGAGGGAGTCTCTCTCTCTCTCTCTCTCTCTCTCCGTCAGGGACCCCTGTTAAAGGGGGAGTCTCTCTCTCTCTCTCTCTCCGTCAGGGACCCCTGTTAAAGAGGGAGTCTCTCTCTCTCTCTCTCTCCATCAGGGACCCCTGTTAAAGAGGGAGTCTCTCTCTCTCTCCATCAGGGACCCCTGTTAAAGGGGGAGTTTCTCTCTCTCTCTCTTTCTCTCTGTCAGGGACCCCTGTTAAAGAGGGAGTCTCTCTCTCTCTCTCTCTGTCAGGGACCCCTGTTAAAGAGGGAGTCTCTCTCTCTCTCTCTCTCTCTGTGAGGGACCCCTGTTAAAGAGGGAGTCTCTCTCTCTCTCTCTCTCTCCGTCAGGGACCCCTGTTAAAGGGGGAGTCTCTCTCTCTCTCCGTCAGGGACCCCTGTTAAAGAGGGAGTCTCTCTCTCTCTCCGTCAGGGACCCCTGTTAAAGAGGGAGTCTCTCTCTCTCCGTCAGGGACCCCTGTTAAAGAGGGAGTCTCTCTCTCTCTCTCTCCGTCAGGGACCCCTGTTCAAGAGGGAGTCTCTCTCTCTCTCTCTCTCTCCGTCAGGGACCCCTGTTAAAGAGGGAGTCTCTCTCTCTCTCTCTCTCCGTCAGGGACCCCTGTTAAAGAGGGAGTCTCTCTCTCTCTCTTTCCGTCAGGGACCCCTGTTAAAGAGGGAGTCTCTCTCTCTCTCCGTCAGGGACCCCTGTTAAAGAGGGAGTCTCTCTCTCTCTCCGTCAGGGACCCCTGTTAAAGAGGGAGTCTCTCTCTCTCTCTCTCCGTCAGGGACCCCTGTTAAAGAGGGAGTCTCTCTCTCTCTCTCTCCGTCAGGGCCCCCTGTTAAAGAAGGAGACTCTTTCTCTCTCTCTCTCCCCCTCTCTGTCTCCTCTCCCTCTCTGTCTCCCCTCCTTCCTCTCTGTGAGTGAGAGAGAGGGGGATTGGGTGAGAGAAAGGGGGATTGGGTGAGAGAGAGGGGGATTGGGTGAGAGAGAGGGGGATTGGGTGAGAGAGAGGGGGATTGGGTGAGAGAGAGGGGGATTGAGTGTGAGAGAGAGAGGGATTGAGTGAGAGAGGGGGATTGGGTGAGAGAGGGGGGATTGAGTGAGAGAGAGGGGGGATTGAGTGAGAGAGAGGGGAATTGAGTGAGAGAGAGGGGAATTGAGTGAGAGAGAGGAGGAGGATTGGGGTGAGAGAGGGGGATTGGGTGAGAGAGAGGGGGATTGGGTGAGAGAGAGAGGGGGATTGGGTGAGAGAGAGAGGGGGATTGGGTGAGAGAGAGAGGGAGATTGGGTGAGAGAGAGAGGGGCATTGGGTGAGAGAGAGAGGGGGATTGGGTGAGAGAGAGAGGGGGATTGGGTGAGAGAGAGAGGGGGATTGGGTGAGAGAGAGAGGGGGATTGGGTGAGAGAGAGAGGGGGATTGGGTGAGAGAGAGGGGGGGATTGAGGGAGAGAGAGAGGGGGATTGAGGGAGAGAGAGGGGGATTGAGGGAGAGAGAGATGGGGATTGAGGGAGAGAGAGAGGGGGATTGAGGGAGAGAGAGGGGGATTGAGGGAGAGAGAGAGGGGGATTGAGGGAGAGAGAGAGGGGGATTGAGGGAGAGAGAGGGGGGGATTGAGGGAGAGAGAGAGGGGGATTGAGGGAGAGAGAGAGGGGGATTGAGGGGGATTGGGCGAGAGAGAGGGGGATTGGGCGAGAGAGAGGGGGATTGGGCGAGAGAGAGGGGGATTGGGCGAGAGAGAGGGGGATTGGGCGAGAGAGAGGGGGATTGGGCGAGAGAGAGGGGGATTGGGCGAGAGAGAGGGGGATTGGGCGAGAGAGAGGGGGATTGGGCGAGAGAGAGGGGGATTGAGCGAGAGAGAGGGGGATTGAGCGAAAGAGAGGGGGGATTGAGCGAGAGAGAGGGGGGGATTGAGCGAGAGAGAGGGGGGGATTGAGCGAGAGAGAGAGGGGGATTGAGCGAGAGAGAGAGGGGGATTGAGCGAGAGAGAGGTGGGGATTGGGGGAGAGAGAGGGAAGGGTGTAGGGTCTGGAGGAGGTTACAGAGATAGGGAGGGGGTGTAGGGGGCTGGAGGATGTTACAGAGATAGGGAGGGGTGTAGGGGCTGGAGGAGGTTACAGAGATAGGTAGGGGCTGGAGGAGTTTACAGAGATAGGGAGAGGGTGTAGGGAGCTGGAGGAGGTTACAGAGATAGGGAGGGGGTGTAGGGGGCTGGAGGAGGTTACAGAGATAGGGAGGGGTGTAGGGGCTGGAGGAGGTTACAGAGATAGGGAGGGGGTGTAGGGGCTGGAGGAGGTTAGAGATAGGGAAGGGGTGTAGGCGGCTGGAGGAGGTTACAGAGATAGGGAGGGGTGTAGGGGCTGGAGGAGGTTACAGAGATAGGGAGGGGGTGTAGGGGGCTGGAGGATGTTACAGAGATAGGGAGGGGTGTAGGGGCTGGAGGAGGTTACAGAGATAGGTAGGGGCTGGAGGAGTTTACAGAGATAGGGAGAGGGTGTAGGGTGCTGGAGGAGGTTACAGAGATAGGGAGGGGGTGTAGGGGGCTGGAGGAGGTTACAGAGATAGGGAGGGGTGTAGGGAGCTGGAGGAGGTTACAGAGATAGGGAGGGGTGTAGGGCCTGGAGGAGGTTGCAGAGATAGGGAGGGGTGTAGTGGGCTGGAGGAGGTTACAGAGATAGGGAGGGGGTGTAGGGGGCTGGAGGAGGTTAGAGAGTTAGGGAGGGGTGTAGGGCTGGAGGAGTTTACAGAGATAGGGAGAGGGTGTAGGGAGCTGGAGGAGGTTACAGAGATAGGGAGGGGTGTAGGGGCTGGAGGAGGTTACAGAGATAGGGAGGGGTGTAGGGAGCTGGAGGAGGTTACAGAGATAGGGAGGGGTGTAGGGGCTGGAGGAGGTTACAGAGGTAGGGAGGGGGTGAAGGGGCTGGAGGGGGTTACAGAGATAGGGAGGGGGTGTAGGGGCTGGAGGGGGTTACAGAGATAGGGATGTAGGGGCTGGAGGAGGTTACAGAGATAGGGAGGGGGTGTCGGGGCTGGAGGAGGTTACAGAGATAGGGAGGGGTGTAGGGGCTGGAGGAGGTTACAGAGATAGGGAGGGGGTGTAGGGGGCTGGAGGAGGTTACAGAGATAGGGAGGGGGTGTAGGAGCTGGAGGAGGTTCCAGAGATAGGAAGGGGGTGTAGGGGCTGGAGGAGGTTACAGAGATAGGAAGGGGGTGTAGGGGGCTGGAGGAGGTTACAGAGATAGGGAGGGATGTAGGGGCTGGAGGAGGTTACAGAGGTAGGGAGGGGGTGTCGGGGCTGGAGGAGGTTACAGAGATAGGGAGGGGGTGTCGGGGCTGGAGGATGCTCCAGGTTTGTGCTGCTGTTTCCGAGTTGGGCTTCCCGCTCCGGCCTCACCGAGTTTTCTCTCTCTCCCAGAAGCTGTTCGCTGGGGGTCCTGTCGCTTTCCGGCTGCCTGCGGACCACCAACTGTTCACCCACATCTCCGACTCTCTAACTGAGGGTAAGGCAACATCTGAACCCCGTCCCGCCCTCACCCTGTGCCCGTCCCACCCTCACACTGTGCCCGTCCCCCCCTTACCCAGCGCCATTCACCATCTCGCACACCTCCATTTTATTAACTGCCATCTCTCTCTGTCTCTGTCTCCCACTCTCTCTCTCTGTCCGCCCTCTCTCTCTGTGTCCGCCCTCTCTCTCTCTCCCTGTCCGCCCTCTCTCTCTCTGTCCGCCCTCTCTTCTCTCCCTGTCCGCCCTCTCTTCTCTCCCTGTCCGCCCTCTCTCTCTCTGTCCGCCATCTCCCTCTCTGTCCCCCCTCTCTCTCTGTGTCCGCCCTCTCTCTCTGTGTCCGCCCTCTCTCTCTGTGTCCGCCCTCTCTCTCTGTGTCCGCCCTCTCTCTCTGTGTCCGCCCTCTCTCTCTGTGTCCGCCCTCTCTCTCTGTGTCCGCCCTCTCTCTCTGTGTCCGCCCTCTCTCTCTGTGTCCGCCCTCTCTCTCTGTGTCCGCCCTCTCTCTCTGTGTCCGCCCTCTCTCTCTGTGTCCGCCCTCTCTCTCTGTGTCCGCCCTCTCTCTCTGTGTCCGCCCTCTCTCTCTGTGTCCGCCCTCTCTCTCTGTGTCCGCCCTCTCTCTCTGTGTCCGCCCTCTCTCTCTGTGTCCGCCCTCTCTCTCTGTGTCCGCCCTCTCTCTCTGTGTCCGCCCTCTCTCTCTGTGTCCGCCCTCTCTCTCTGTGTCCGCCCTCTCTCTCTGTGTCCGCCCTCTCTCTCTGTGTCCGCCCTCTCTCTCTGTGTCCGCCCTCTCTCTCTGTGTCCGCCCTCTCTCTCTCTGTGTCCGCCCTCTCTCTCTGTGTCCGCCCTCTCTCTCTGTGTCCGCCCTCTCTCTCTGTGTCCGCCCTCTCTCTCTGTGTCCGCCCTCTCTCTCTGTGTCCGCCCTCTCTCTCTGTGTCCGCCCTCTCTCTCTGTGTCCGCCCTCTCTCTCTGTGTCCGCCCTCTCTCTCTCTGTCCGCCCTCTCTCTCTCTGTCCGCCCTCTCTCTCTCTGTCCGCCCTCTCTCTCTCTGTCCGCCCTCTCTCTCTCTGTCCGCCCTCTCTCTCTCTGTCCGCCCTCTCTCTCTCTGTCCGCCCTCTCTCTCTCTGTCCGCCCTCTCTCTCTCTGTCCGCCCTCTCTCTCTCTGTCCGCCCTCTCTCTCTCTGTCCGCCCTCTCTCTCTCTGTGTCCGCCCTCTCTCTCTCTGTCCGCCCTCTCTCTCTCTGTCCGCCCTCTCTCTCTCTGTCCGCCCTCTCTCTCTCTGTCCGCCCTCTCTCTCTCTGTCCGCCCTCTCTCTCTCTGTCCGCCCTCTCTCTCTCTGTCCGCCCTCTCTCTCTCTGTCCGCCCTCTCTCTCTCTGTCCGCCCTCTCTCTCTCTGTCCGCCCTCTCTCTCTCTGTCCGCCCTCTCTCTCTCTCTGTCCGCCCTCTCTCTCTCTGTCCGCCCTCTCTCTCTCTGTCCGCCCTCTCTCTCTCTGTCCGCCCTCTCTCTCTGTCCGCCCTCTCTGTGTCCGCCCTCTCTCTCTGTGTCCGCCCTCCCTCTCTCTCTGTGTCCGCCCTCTCTCTCTGTGTCCGCCCTCCCTCTCTCTCTGTGTCCGCCCTCTCTCTCTCTGTCCGTCCTCTCTCTCTCTGTCCGCCCTCTCTCTCTCTGTCCGCCCTCTCTCTCTCTGTCCGCCCTCTCTCTCTCTGTCCGCCCTCTCTCTCTCTGTCCGCCCTCTCTCTCTCTGTCCGCCCTCTCTCTCTCTGTCCGCCCTCTCTCTCTCTGTCCGCCCTCTCTCTCTCTGTCCGCCCTCTCTCTCTCTGTGTCCGCCCTCTCTCTCTCTGTGTCCGCCCTCTCTCTCTCTGTGTCCGCCCTCTCTCTCTCTGTCCGCCCTCTCTCTCTCTGTCCGCCCTCTCTCTCTCTGTCCGCCCTCTCTCTCTCTGTCCGCCCTCTCTCTCTCTGTCCGCCCTCTCTCTCTCTGTCCGCCCTCTCTCTCTCTGTCCGCCCTCTCTCTCTCTGTCCGCCCTCTCTCTCTCTGTCCGCCCTCTCTCTCTCTGTCCGCCCTCTCTCTCTCTGTCCGCCCTCTCTCTCTCTCTGTCCGCCCTCTCTCTCTCTCTGTCCGCCCTCTCTCTCTCTGTCCGCCCTCTCTCTCTCTGTCCGCCCTCTCTCTCTGTCCGCCCTCTCTCTCTGTGTCCGCCCTCTCTCTCTGTGTCCGCCCTCCCTCTCTCTCTGTGTCCGCCCTCTCTCTCTCTGTCCGCCCTCTCTCTCTCTGTCCGCCCTCTCTCTCTCTGTCCGCCCTCTCTCTCTCTGTCCGCCCTCTCTCTCTCTGTCCGCCCTCTCTCTCTGTGTCCGTCCTCTCTCTCTCTGTCCGCCCTCTCTCTCTCTCTGCCCCCCTCTCTCTC
>NW_027593811.1:0-26723 GCF_964213995.1 Mustelus asterias | reverse complement strand
AGCGCCAGGGACCCGGGGCGGCACGGTGGCACAGTGGGTTAGCGCTGCTGCCTCACAGCGCCAGGGACCCGGGGCAGCACGGTGACACAGTGGTTAGCGCTGCTGCCTCACAGTGCCAGGGACCCGGGGCAGCACGGTGGCACAGTGGGTTAGCACTGCTGCCTCACAGCGCCAGGGACCCGGGGCAGCACGGTGGCACAGTGGGTTAGCACTGCTGCCTCACAGTGCCAGGGACCCGGGGCAGCACGGTGACACAGTGGGTTAGCACTGCTGCCTCACAGCGCCAGGGACCCGGGGCAGCACGGTGACACAGTGGGTTAGCACTGCTGCCTCACAGTGCCAGGGACCCGGGGCAGCACGGTGACACAGTGGGTTAGCACTGCTGCCTCACAGTGCCAGGGACCCGGGGCAGCACGGTGACACAGTGGGTTAGCACTGCTGTCTCACAGCGCCAGGGACCCGGGGCAGCACGGTGGCACAGTGGGTTAGCACTGCTGTCTCACAGCGCCAGGGACCCGGGGCAGCACGGTGACACAGTGGGTTAGCACTGCTGCCTCACAGTGCCAGGGACCCGGGGCAGCACGGTGACACAGTGGTTAGCACTGCTGCCTCACAGCGCCAGGGACCCGGGGCAGCACGGTGACACAGTGGGTTAGCGCTGCTGCCTCACAGCGCCAGGGACCCGGGGCGGCACGGTGACACAGTGGGTTAGCACTGCTGCCTCACAGTGCCAGGGACCCGGGGCAGCACGGTGACACAGTGGGTTAGCACTGCGGCCTCACAGCGCCAGGGACCCAGGGCGGCACGGTGGCACAGTGGTTAGCACTGCTGCCTCACAGTGCCAGGGACCCGGGGCAGCACGGTGACACAGTGGGTTAGCGCTGCTGCCTCACAGCGCCAGGGACCCGGGGCAGCACGGTGACACAGTGGTTAGCCTGCTGCCTCACAGCGCCAGGGACCCGGGGCAGCACGGTGACACAGTGGGTTCGCACTGCTGCCTCACAGTGCCAGGGACCCGGGGCAGCACGGTGACACAGTGGGTTAGCACTGCTGCCTCACAGTGCCAGGGACCCGGGGCGGCACGGTGACACAGTGGGTTCACACTGCTGCCTCACAGCGCCAGGGACCCGGGGCGGCACGGTGACACAGTGGTTAGCACTGCTGCCTCACAGTGCCAGGGACCCAGGGCAGCACGGTGACACAGTGGTTAGCACTGCTCCCTCACAGTGCCAGGGACCCAGGGCAGCACGGTGACACAGTGGGTTAGCACTGCTGCCTCACAGTGCCAGGGACCCAGGGCAGCACGGTGACACAGTGGGTTAGCACTGCTGCCTCACAGTGCCAGGGACCCAGGGCGGCACGGTGACACAGTGGGTTCACACTGCTGCCTCACAGCGCCAGGGACCCGGGGCGGCACGGTGACAGAGTGGGTTCACACTGCTGCCTCACAGCGCCAGGACCCGGGGCAGCACGGTGACACAGTGGGTTCACACTGCTGCCTCACAGCGCCAGGGACCCGGGGCAGCACGGTGACAGAGTGGGTTAGCACTGCTGCCTCACAGCGCCAGGGACCCGGGTTCGATTCCCGGCTTTGGGTCACTGTCTGTGCGGAGTCTGCACATTCTCCCCGTGTCTGCGTGGGTTTCCTTCGAGTGAACAAAGAACAAAGAGAATTACAGCACAGGAACAGGCCCTTCGGCCCCTCCAAGCCTGCACCGACCATGCTGCCCCCGACTGAACTAAAACCCCCTACCCTTCCGGGGACCATATCCCTCTATTCCCATCCTATTCATATATTTGTCAAGACGCCCCTTAAAACCCACTATTGTATCCGCTCCCACTCCCTCCCCCGGCAGCGAGTTCCAGGCACCCACCACCCTCTGTGTTACAATCTGCCTCGTACATCTCCTTTAAACCTTGCCCCTCGCACCTTAAACCTGTGCCCCCGAGTAATTGACTCTTCCACCCTGGGGAAAAAGCTTCTGACTATCCACTCTGTCCATGCCCCTCATAATCTTGTAGACTTCTATCAGGTCGCCCCTCAACCTCCGTCGCTCCAGTGAGAACAAACCAAGTTTCTCCAACCTCTCCTCATAGCTAATGCCCTCCAGACCAGGCAACATCCTGGAAAATCTTTTCTGTAACTCGGATGCTCCGGTTTCCTCCCACAGTCTGAAAGACGTGCTGGTTAGGGTGCATTGGCCGTGCTAAATTCTCCCTCGGTGTTACCCGAACAGGAGTGTGGCGACTGGGGGATTTTCACAGTAACTCCATTGCAGTGTTAATGTAAGCCTACTTGTGACACTAATAAATAAACTTTAACCTTACGGGTTAAAGGCATTGACTGCCACTCTCTCTCTGGTATCCTGGCCCAGTAGAGGGTAAGCATCCTCTGGGTGTTGATTCAATTCCCCCCCATCCCTTCCCCAACCCATGGATTGGATGGAAGATCCATCTCGGCCTCCTCCAGCGGTCCCCAGCATCTCAGACCCCAGTCTCCAGCCAATTCGATTCACTCCACGTGATGTGAACAAACGGTGGGAGGCACCGGATGCTGCAAAGGCAGTGGGCCCTGATAACATTCCGGCAATAGTACTGAAGACTCTAGAACTTGCCGCTCCCCTAGCCAAGCTCTTCCAGTACAGTCACAACACTGGCATCTACCCGACAATGTGGAAAATTACCCAGGTATGTCCTGTACACAAAAAGCAGGACAAATCCAACCCGGCCAATTACCGCCCAATCAGTCTCCTCTCGATCATCAGTAAAATGATGGAAGGGGTCATCGACAGCCCTATCAAGCAGCACCTGCTCAGCAATCACCTGCTCAGTGACGCCCAGTTTGGGTTTTGCCAGGGTCACTCAGCTCCTGTCCTCATTACAGCCTTGGTTCAAACTTGGACAAAAGAGCAGAATTCCAGAGGTGAGAGTGACAGCTCTTGACATCAAGGCTGCATTCGACCGAGTGCGGCATCAAGGAGCCCCAGCGAAACTGAAATCAATGGGTATCAGGGGGCAAACACTCCGCTGGTTGGAGTCATGCCTGGTACATAGGAAGGTGGTTGTGGAGGATCAGTCATCTCAGCTCCAGAACATCTCTGCAGGAGTCCCTCAGGATAGTGTCCGAGACCCAACCATCTTCAGCTGCTTCATCAATAACCTTTCCTCCATCATAAGGTCAGAAGTGGGGATATTCGCCGATGACTACACAATGTTCAACACTCGGGGTGGCCCAGTGGTTAGCGTTGCTGTCTCACAGCGCCAGGGACCCGGGTTCGATTCCCGGCTTGGGTCACTGTCTGTGTGGAGTCTGCAAGTTCTCCCCATGTCTGCGTGGGTTTCCTCCGGGTGCTCCGGTTTCCTCCCACACTCCAAAGATGTGCAGGTTAGGTGGATTGGCCGTGCTAAATTGCCCCTTAGTGTCCAAAGATGTGTACGTGAAGTTTCTGGGGATAGTGGGATGGGCCTGGTTAAGATACTTGTTCAGAGAGTCGGTGCAGACTCGATGGGCCAAATGGCCTCGTTCCGCACTGTAGGGATTCTATGATTTGTGGCTCCTCAGATACTGAAACAGTCCATGTTCAAAAGTAGCAAGATCTGGACGGTATCCAGGCTCGGGCTGACTAGGGGCAAATAACATTCACCCCACACAAGCCCCAGGCAATGACCTTCTCCAATAAGAGAGGATCCAACCATCTCCCCTTGAAATTCAATGGCAATACATCACTGAATCCCCCACTATCAACATCCTGGGGGTTACTATTGAGCAGAAACTGAACTGGATCAGCCCTCAGTACTGACTCTCCTACAGTGCAGCGCTCCCTCAGCACTGACTCTCCTACAGTGCGGCGCTCCCTCAGCACTGACTCTCCCACAGTGCGGCGCTCCCTCAGCACTGACCCTCCCACAGTGCGGCGCTCCCTCAGCACTGACTCTCCTACAGTGCGGCGCTCCCTCAGCACTGACCCTCCCACAGTGCGGCGCTCCCTCAGCACTGACCCTCCCACAGTGCGGCGCTCCCTCAGCACTGACCCTCCCACAGTGCGGCGCTCCCTCAGCACTGACCCTCCCACAGTGCGGCGCTCCCTCAGCACTGACCCTCCCACAGTGCGGCGCTCCCTCAGCACTGACCCTCCCACAGTGCGGCGCTCCCTCAGCACTGACCCTCCCACAGTGCGGCGCTCCCTCAGTACTGACTCTCCTACAGTGCGGCACTCCCTCAGCACTGACCCTCCCACAGTGCGGCGCTCCCTCAGCACTGACCCTCCCACAGTGCGGTGCTCCCTCAGCACTGACCCTCCCACAGTGCGGCGCTCCCTCAGCACTGACCCTCCCACAGTGCGGCGCTCCCTCAGCACTGACCCTCCCACAGTGCGGCGCTCCCTCAGCGCTGACCCTCCCACAGTGCGGCGCTCCCTCAGCACTGACCCTCCCACAGTGCGGCGCTCCCTCAGCACCGACCCTCCCACAGTGCGGCACCCCCTCAGTACTGACCCTCCCACAGTGCGGCACTCCCTCAGCACTGACCCTCCCACAGTGCGGCGCTCCCTCAGCACTGACTCTCCTACAGTGCGGCACTCCCTCAGCACTGACCCTCCCACAGTGCGGCGCTCCCTCAGCACTGACTCTCCTACAGTGCGGCGCTCCCTCAGCACCGACCCTCCCACAGTGCGGCACCCCCTCAGTACTGACCCTCCCACAGTGCGGCACTCCCTCAGCACTGACCCTCCCACAGTGCGGCGCTCCCTCAGCACTGACTCTCCTACAGTGCGGCACTCCCTCAGCACCGACCCTCCCACAGTGCAGCGCTCCCTCAGCACTGACTCTCCCACAGTGCGGCGCTCCCTCAGCGCTGACCCTCCCACAGTGCGGCACTCCCTCAGCACTGACCCTCCCACAGTGCGGCGCTCCCTCAGCACTGACCCTCCCAAAGTGCGGCGCTCCCTCAGTACTGACCCTCCCACAGTGCGGCGCTCCCTCAGCACTGACCCTCCCACAGTGGGGCGTTCCCTCAGCACTGACCCTCCCACAGTGCGGCGCTCCCTCAGCACTGACCCTCCCACAGTGCGGCGCTCCCTCAGCACTGACCCTCCCACAGTGCGGCGGTCCCTCAGTACTGACCCTCCCACAGTGCGGCGCTCCCTCAGCACTGACCCTCCAACAGTGCGGCGTTCCCTCAGCACTGACCCTCCCACAGTGCGGCGCTCCCTCAGCACTGACCCTCCCACAGTGCGGCGCTCCCTCAGCACTGACCCTCCCACAGTGCGGCGCTCCCTCAGCACTGACCCTCCCACAGTGCGGCGCTCCCTCAGCACTGACCCTCCCACAGTGCGGCGCTCCCTCAGCACTGACCTTCCCACAGTGCGGCGCTCCCTCAGTGCAGTCACTGGGAGTATCAGCCGGGAGTGCTGAAACCTATGACCTATGTTAGTTGTGAGAGGGGTAAAACTACCCGGGGAATGATGTGGGGGCGTGTGGGGGGGGGAGGGGGGCGGTTATGGGGGGGTGTGGGGGGGGGGGGTGTGTTGAACTGGAGTTAACTGTGATGCCCCACTAGTTGACTAGCTGTCTGTCACTCAGTTACTGGGCTGAATAGTGAGGGACCCGGGTTCGATTCCCGGCCTCGGGTCACTGTCTGTGCGGAGTCTGCACGTTCTCCCCGTGTCTGCATGGGTTTCCTCCGGGTGCTCCGGTTTCCTCCCACAGTCTGAAAGATGCGCTGGTTAGGGTGGATTGACCCAAACAGGCGCCGGAGTGTGGTGACTAGGGAAATTTCACTGTAACTTCATTGCAGTGTTAATGTCAGCCTACTTGTGACACTAATAAATAGACTTAAACTTGATTAAAGGGAGATAAGGCAGTGCGGAGACATTCTGACCATTCTCACTGACTGGAGAGGTTCTGAATGCTCAGACAGGCTGCTGGCACCCTCTGGTGGGCATTGCCTGAACTGCAGAGTGGATTGTCACCAATCTCATCGTGTCTTTAACACACCCATAGGACAGCTTATGGTCAATAAATGGGGTTTTCTAGAACCCCGTGGCACATTGCCTGAATTCCTCCACACAGGTGGAATGCACCTCTGTATTCTCATGCAGAAACTCAGAGAGACACAACCCCACAGGAGAGATTCCCGTCTCGCCAGGCATTCCGACACTTCCAAAACCAATACTGAGGGAGTGCCGCACTGTCAGAGGGTCAGTGCTGAGGGAGCGCCACAGTGTGAGGGGGTCAGTGCTGAGGGAGCACCGCACTGTGGGAGGGTAAGTGCTGAGGGAGCGCCGCACTGTGGGAGGGTCAGTGCTGAGGGAGCACCGCACTGTGGGAGGGTCAGTACTGAGGGAGCGCCGCACTGTGGGAGGGTCAGTGCTGAGGGAGCGCCGCACTGTGGGGAGGGTCAGTGCTGAGGGAACGCCGCACTGTGGGAGGGTCAGTGCTGAGGGAGCGCCGCACTGTGGGGAGGGTCAGTGCTGAGGGAGCGCCGCACTGTGGGAGGGTCAGTGCTGAGTGAGCGCCGCACTGTGGGAGGGTCAGTGCTGAGGGAGCGCCGCACTGTGGGAGGATCAGTGCTGAGGGAGCTCCGCACTGTGGGAGGATCAGTGCTGAGGGAGCGCCGCACTGTGGGAGGGTCAGTGCTGAGGGAGCGCCGCACTGTGGGAGGGTCAGTGCTGAGGGAGCGCCGCACTGTGGGAGGATCAGTGCTGAGGGAGCTCCGCACTGTGGGGAGGGTCAGTGCTGAGGGAGCGCCGCACTGTGGGAGGGTCAGTGCTGAAGGAGTGCCGCACTGTGGGAGGGTCAGTGCTGAGGGAGCGCCGCACTATGGGAGGGTCAGTGCTGAGGGAGCGCCGCACTGTGGGAGGGTCAGTGCTGAGGGAGCACCGCACTGTGGGAGGGTCAGTGCTGAGGGAGCACCGCACTGTGGGAGGGTCAGTGCTGAGGGAGCGCCACAGTGTGAGGGGGTCAGTGCTGAGGGAGCGCCGCACTGTGGGAGGGTCAGTGCTGAGGGAGCGCCGCACTGTGGGAGTGTCAGTGCTGAGGGAGCGCCGCACTGTGGGAGGGTCAGTGCTGAGGGAGCGCCGCACTGTGGGAGGATCAGTGCTGAGGGAGCTCCGCATTGTGGGAGGGTCAGTGCTGAGGGTGCGCCGCACTGTGGGAGGGTCAGTGCTGAGGGAGCGCCGCACTGTGGGAGGGTCAGTGCTGAGGGAGCGCCGCACTGTGGGAGGGTCAGTGCTGAGGGAGGGTCAGACAGAAAGCTTGTGATTCCAAATAAACCTGTTGGACTTTAACCTGATGTTGTGAGACTTCTTACTGTGCAAACTCCACACAGACAGTGACCCAAGCCGGGAATCGAACCCGGGTCCCTAGCGCGGTGAGGCAGCAGTGCTAACCCACTGTGCCAACGTGCCACCCGAATGCTGGCCAGCCAGCGACATCCATGTCCTAAGAATAATTTTTGAAAGTGTCCTGAGGACCTATAAGGCATCAGGTGAGTGGAATACTTCCTTCCTCTGTGCCGTTGAGATTCTGTCGCTGTACAGAACCAGCCTCATTAAGGATAGAAAACTCCCTGGGGCTGTGAGATTGAACTCACTGAAGCTCTGTCCCGGCTCTGCAGTTTGAAGTTGGCTGGTTGTTGATGTGCGATGCCGAATCTTTCCTCACCAGCGCAGGGGACTATTCTTGGCTGTTTGACACTGAATTTGCACATTCCGCAGACTGGAGTCACAGATGCAGATCAGGATGTGATGACCTGCTGTTCTTTGTCATCCCCAGGTGCGGGTGAGCAAGGCCACCCCCCAACCCCCACCTCCCCCCCGCCCACCTCAGATCCAGATCCATGGGTCTCTCCGCTCCCCTCCCTATCCTACTTTCTGTGGGAGTGAATTCCACCACCCTCTGGGTGAAGAAATTTCTCCTCACCTCAGTTCTAAAAGGTTTCCCCCTTATCCTCAAACTCTGACCCCCTAGTTCTGGACTCCCCCCACCATCGGGAACATTCTTTCTGAATCCACCCTGTCTAACCCTGTTAGAATTTTATAAGTTTCTCTGAGATCCCCTCCCACTCTTCTCAACTCCAGTGAATATAATCCTAACCGACATAAAGTAAAGTAAAATTTATTTACTTATTCGTGTCACAAGTAGGTTTACATTAACACTGCAATGAAGTTACTGTGAAATTCCTCTCGTCGCCACACTCCGGCGCCTGTTCAGGTAACACTGAGGGAGGATTTAGCACGGCCAATGCACCCTAACCAGCACGTCTTTCGGACTGTGGGAGGAAACCGGAGCACCCGGAGGAAACCCACGCCGACACGGGGAGAACATGCAGACTCCGCACCGGATTGAGGATCTGGTCCCAGGTGGGGGCAGATTGGAGAGGGCGGCAGTACCATTCATGCGGGGATGTTACTGGGCTAATATCGTGTGCAGTTTTGGTGTCCTTATCTGAGGAAGGATGTCCTTGCTATAGAGGAAGTACAGCGAAGGTTTAGAACCATAGAAAATTACAGCTCAGAAACAGGCCTTTTGGCCCTTCTTGTCTGTGCCGAACCATTTTTTGCCGAGTCCCACTGACCTGCACTTGGACCATATCCCTCCACACCCCTCTCATCCATGAACCCGTCCAAGTTTTTCTTAAATGTTAAAAGTGACCCCGCATTTACCACTTTATCCGGCAGCTCATTCCACACTCCCACCACTCTCTGTGTGAAGAAGCCCCCCCTAATATTCCCTTTAAACTTTTCTCCTTTCACCCTTAACCCATGCCCTCTGGTTTTTTTCTCCCCTAGCCTCAGCGGAAAAAGCCTGCTTGCATTCACTCTATCTATACCCATCAAAATCTTATACACCTCTATCAAATCTCCCCTCAATCTTCTACGCTCCAGGGAATAAAGTCCCAACCTATTCAATCTCTCTCTGTAACTCAGCTTCTCAAGTCCCGGCAACATCCTTGTGAACCTTCTCTGCACTCTTTCAATCTTATTTACCTCCTTCCTGTAACTAGGTGACCAAAACTGTAAACAATACTCCAAATTCGGCCTCACCAATGCCTTATACAACCTTACCATAACACTCCAACTTTTATACTCAATACTCCGATTTATAAAGGCCAATGTACCAAAGGCACTCTTTACGACCCTATCCACCTGTGACGTCACTTTTAGGGAATTCTGTACCTGTATTCCCAGATCCCTCTGTTCAACTGCACTCTTCAGAGTCCTACCATTTACCCTGTACGTTCTACTTTGATTTGTCCTTCCAAAGTGCAATATCTCACACTTGTCTGCGTTAAATTCCGTTTACCCGGCTGATTCCTGGGATGGCAGGTCTGTCATATGAGGAGAGACTAAGGACAGACACTAGGGTGGCATGGTGATTAGCGCTGCTGCCTCACAGCGCCAGGGACCCGGGTTCGATTCCCGGCTTGGGTCACTGTCTGTGTGGAGTCTGCACGTTCTCCCCGTGTCTGCGTGGGTTTCCTCCGGGTGCTCCGGTTTCCTCCTACAGTCCGAACGTAGGAACTAGGAGCAGGAGGAGGCCATCTGGCCCCTCGAGCCTGCTCCGCCATTCAATAAGATCATGGCTGATCTTTTTGTGGACTCAGCTCCACTTACCCGCCCGCTCACCATAACCCTTAATTCCTTTACTGTTCAAAAATCTATCTATCCTTGCCTTAAAAACATTCAATGAGGTAGCCTCAACTGCTTCACTGGGCAGGGAATTCCACACATTCACAACCCTTTGTGTGAAGAAGTTCCTCCTCAACTCAGTCCTAAATCTGCTCCCCCTTATTTTGAGGCCATGCCCCCTAGTTCCAGTTTCACCCGCCAGTGGAAACAACTTCCCTGCTTCTATCTTATCTATTCCCTTCATAATCTTATCTGTTTCTATAAGATCTCCCCTCATTCTTTTGAATTCCAATGAATATAGCCCCAGTCTACTCAGTCTCTCCTCATAAGCCAACCCTCTCAACTCTGGAATCAACCTAGTGAATCTCCTCTGCACCCCCTCCAGTGCCAGTATATCCTTTCTCAAGTAAGGAGACCAAAACTGTACACAGTACTCCAGGTGTGGCCTCACCAGCACCTTATACAGCTGCAACATAACCTCGCTGTTTTTAAACTCCATCCCTCTAGCAATGAAGGACATAATTCCATTTGCCTTCTTAATTACCTGCTGCACCTGCAAACCAACTCCTTGAGATTCCTGCACAAGGACACCCAGGTCCCTCTGCACAGCAGCATGCTGCAATTTTTTACCATTTAAATAATAGTCCATTTTGCTGTTATTCCGACCAAAATGGATGACCTCACATTCACCAACATTGTACTCCATCTGCCAGACCCTCGCCCACTCACTTAGACTATCTATATCCCTTTGCAGACTTTCAGTGTCCTCTGCATGTGCGGGTTAAGTGGATACTGAATTCTCCCTCAGTGTACCTGAACAGGCGCCGGAGTGTGGCGGCTAGGGGATTTTCACAGTAACTTCACTGCAGTGTTAATGTAAGCCTTACTTGTGACAATAAATAAATAAATTTTCCTTTGAGTCGGTGAGGAGGATTATATTCACTGGAGTTTGGAAGAGTGAGAGGGGATCTCAGAGAAACTTATAAAATTCTAACAGGGTTAGACAGGGTGGATTCAGAAAGAATGTTCCCGATGGTGGGGGGAGTCCAGAACTAGGGGGTCATAGTTTGAGGATAAGGGGGTAAACCTTTTAGAACTGAGGGGAGGAGAAATTTCTTCACCCAGAGAGTGGGTGGAATTCACTCCCACAGAAAGTAGTTGAGGCCAAAACGTTGTGTGATTTCAGGAAGAAATTAGATATCGCTCTTGGGACGAAAGGGATCGAGGGATATGGGGGGGGGAAGGGGGGAGATCGGGATATTGAATTCGATGATCAGCCATGATCAAAATGAATGGCGGGGCAGGATCGAAGGGCCGAATGGCCTCCTCCTGCTTCTAGTTTCTATGTTTCTATAATCCCCAAATCCTGAAAGATTTTTTTTTGTGACATTGAGATTCCCGTTTACAAAGCTGGTCTCCAAACACAGAATGATGCAGCTCAGGAAGAGGCTATTCGCTCCATCTTTACCTCCCAGGACACCCTGTCAGCTCCCCCCCACCCCCCCCCCCCCCCCCTGCAGTGATGGCCGAGTGGTATTATCGTTAGATTATTAATCCAGAAACTCAGCTAATGTTCTGGGGACACGGATTCGAATCCCGCCACAGCAGATGGTGGAATTTGAATTCAATTAAAAAAAAAATTTAAGATTATTTAAATTTACATTAACACTGCAATGAAGTTACTGTGAAAATCCCCTCGTCGCCACTCTCCGGCACCTGTTCGGGTAACACTGAGGGAGAATTTAGCACGGACAACACACCCTAACCAGCACGTCTTTCGGACTGTGGGAGGAAACCGGAGCACCCGGAGGAAACCCACGGGGAGAACGTGCGGACTGCACACAGACAGTGACCCGAGTCGGGAATCGAACCCAGGTCCCTGGCGCTGAGAGGCAGCAGTGCTAACCCACTGTGCCGCCGTGATGTAAGGTCTATTGCCTAAAGGGGTGTTCATTTGTGAGTCGAACCAAGCAGGAATCTTCTGGGGAAATTTTCCATTAGATTAATTTTAACTGTGTAAATATAATCTTGTGTGTTTAAGTTTTCTTCTGTTGATAAATGTTTCAATTTTAATATTTTTAATCTCCAAAAAGTGTTGCTGGAATTTGTGGCCACTGACTTCAGCAGACCTGTATCGGAATGAGATCGAGAATCTGGTGAACTGGAGCGGCAACAATAATCTCTCCCTCAATGTCAACAAGACGAAGGAGATTGTCATCAACTTCAGGAAGCGTAAAGGAGAACATGCTCCTGTCTACATCAACGGGGACGAAGTAGAAATGGTCGAGAGCTTCAGGTTTTTAATTGTCCAGATCACCAACAACCTGTCCTGGTCCCCCCCATGCCGACACTATAGTTAAGAAAGCCCCACCAACGCCTCTACTTTCTCAGAAGACTAAGGAAATTTGGCATGTCCGCTACAACTCTCACCAACTTTTACAGATGCCCCATAGAAAGCATTCTTTCTGGTTGTATCACAGCTTGGTCTGGGGCTCCTGCTCTGCCCAAGACCGCAAGGAACTACAAAAGGTCGTGAATGTAGCCCAATCCATCACGCAAACCAGCCTCCCATCCATTGACTCTGTCTACACTTCCTGCTGCCTCGGGAAAAGCAGGCAGCATAATCAAGGACCTCACGCACCCCGGACATTCTCTCTTCCACCTTCTTCCGTTGAGAAAAAGATACAAAACTCTGAGGTCACGTACCGACCGACTCAAGAACAGCTTCTTCCCTGCTGCTGTCAGACTGTTGAATGGACCTACCTCGCATTAAGTTGAACTTTCTCTACACCCTAGCTATGACTGTAACACCACATCCTGCACCCTCTCCTTTCCTTCTCTATGAACGGTATGCTTTGTATAGTGTGCAGAAAATAATACTTTTCACTGTAAATACATTCTGCACTCTCTCCTTTCCTTCTCTATGAGCGGTATGCTTTGTCTGTATAGCGTGCAAGAAACAATACTTTTTTCACTGTATCTCAATACACGTGACAATAATAAATCAAAGTTGTGCTAGCTTGTCGAGTTTCCCTGTTTGGGGGCGGGAGTGGGGGGGGGGTTCCTGTTTGGGGGCGGGAGTGGGGGGGGGGTGAGGGGGGGTGTTTGGTTCACATAGCACTTGCCTCCTGCCCGGATCATCGCATGTCGGAGAGGCTGCCGGGACGGGCAGTTTGAGAAGGCCCCACAGGGTACCAGCCGAGGGAGGGTCTTGGTAAAGGGGGAGCAGGTTCCCGCACCTGGAGGGAGATCACTGAATCAGTCCAATGCTTACACTCTTACTGACCGACACTTTTTCAAAAGGAACTCTGTAACACGGCAGTGAGAACAACAATAACTTCTCCAGCCAGACGCCTGGCAAATATGTGGTTTACCCATCAACCTCAGAGTGATCGTTCAATTCAAGGAAGTGGCCCTGGAAACAGTAGATCCATTGGTGGTTATTTTCCCAAATTCTTTGGACTCTGGACTGGTTCCTACAGATTGGGGGGGTGGCTAATGTAAGCTCGCTGTTCAAAAAGGGAGGGAGAGAGAAAACAGGGAACTATAGACCAGTGAGTCTAACGTCGGTGCTGGGGAAGTTGCTAGGGTCCATTATCAAGGATTTCATAACTCGGCATTTGGAAGGCAGTGGATAATCAGACAGAGTCAGCATGGATTTACAAAAGGGAAATCATGCTTGACGAATCTATTGGAATTCTTTGAGGATTTAACCAGTAGAGTTGACCGAGGAGAACCAGTGGATGTGGTTTATTTAGACTTTCAGAAGGCTTTCGACAAGGTCTCACATAACAGACGACTGTGCAAAACTAAAGCACATGGGATTGTGGGTAATGTCTTGAGACGGATAGAAAGCTGGTTAGCAGATAGGAAGCAAAGAGTTGGCATAAATGGGTCTCTTTCTGATTGGCAGGCAGTGACGAGTGGGGTTCCGCAGGGATCTGTGCCAGGACCCCAACTGTTCCACATTATATATCAATGATTTGGAAGAGGGAACTGAATGTATTATCTCCAAATTTGGAGATGATACAAAGTTGGGTGGGAGGGTGAGCTGTGAGGAGGATGCAGAGATGGTTCAGTGTGATGTGGGCAGGCTGAGTGTGTGGGTATCTGCATGGCAGATGCAGCATAATGTGGATAAATGTGAGGTTATCCACTTTGGCAGCAATAATAGGAATTCAGATTATTACTTGAATGGGTGTGAATTGAGAGGCGGATACTCAGCGAGACCTTGGAGTCCTTGTGCATCAGTCGCTGAAAGTAAGCGCGCAGGTACAGCAGGCAGTAAAGAAGGCAAATGGTATGTTGGCCTTCATATCGAGAGGATTGGAGTACAGGGATAGGGATGTTTTGCTGCAATTGTACTGGGCGTTGGTGAGGCCACACCTGGAGTATTGTGCGCAGTTTTGGTGTCCTTATCTGAGGAAGGATGTCCTTGCTATAGAGGGAGCGCAGCGAAGGTTTACCAGGCTGATTCCTGGGATGGCAGGTCTGTCATATGAGGAGAGACTGAGTCGGTTAGGATTATATTCACTGGAGTTTAGAAGAGTGAGAGGGGATTTCATAGAAACTTATAAAATTCTAACAGGGTTAGACAGGGTAGATTCAGAAAGAATGTTCCCAATGGTGGGGGGAGTCCAGAGCTAGGGGGGTCATAGTTTGAGGATAAGGGGTAAACCTTTTAGAACTGAGGTGAGGAGAAATTTCTTCACCCAGAGGGTGGTGGAATTCACTCCCACAGAAAGTAGTTGAGGCCAAATGTTGTGTGATTTCAAGAAGAAATTAGATTTCGCTCTTGGGGCTAAAGGGATCGAGGGATATGGGGGGGATCAGGATATTGAATTCGATGATCAGCCATGATCAAAATGGATGGCAGAGAAGACTCATTGGGGAGAATGGCCTCCTTCTGATTCTAGTTTCTACAGTTCTTCAACAAACAACAGAATTATTAGTATATAAAAAAACCAGACTTGTCCGGTCGAGAGGCTAAGCTTATTAACACACTGTGTGAAATGTTAATGTTGTTACAATTCTTGTCCAGGACGTGGGGGAGATCCAGTTAGGGACCAATAATGTTTCAGTTAAAGTCGATACATTTGGAGATCTAAGACTCCTGTTTTCGGAGTATCACCACGGGCTGTCAACAAACAAAAAAAAACTTTATGGTACAAGATCAGAAAGGCAAAACAATTTGTAATATCTATCTTATACTCAGGGACAGTAGGAGGTAAAGTTTATTTATTAGTGTCATGGGTAGGCTCGCATTAACACTGCAATGAAGTTACTGTGAAAATCCCCTAGTCGCCACACTCTGGCGCCTGTTCGGGTTACACTGAGGGAGAATTTAGCACGGCCAATCCACCCTAACCAGCAAGTCTTTGGACACTAAGGGAAATTTAGCATGGCCAATCCACCAAACCTGATCATCTTTGGACACTAAGGGGCAATTTAGCATGGCCAATCCACCTAACCTGATCATCTTTGGACACTAAGGGGCAATTTAGCATGGCCAATTCACCTAACCTGATCATCTTTGGACACTAAGGGGCAATTTAGCATGGCCAATTCACCTAACCTGATCATCTTTGGACACTAAGGGGCAATTTAGCATGGCCAATCCACCAAACCTGCACATCTTTGGACACTAAGGGGCAATTTAGCATGGCCAATCCACCTAACCTGATCATCTTTGGACACTAAGGGGCAATTTAGCATGGCCAATCCACCCAACCTGTACATCTTTGGACACTAAGGGGCAATTTAGCATGGCCAATCCACCTAACCTGCACATCTTTAGACACTAAGGGGCAATTTAGCATGGCCAATCCACCTAACCTGCACATCTTTAGACACTAAGGGGCAATGTAGCATGGCCAATCCACCTAACCAGCACATCTTTGGACACTAAGGGCAATTTAGCATGGCCAATCCACCTAACCTACACATCTTTGGACACTAAGGGCAATTTAGCATGGCCAATCCACCTAACCTACACATCTTTGGACACTAAGGGCAATTTAGCATGGCCAATCCACCTAACCTACACATCTTTGGACACTAAGGGCAATTTAGCATGGCCAATCCACATAACCTACACATCTTTGGACACTAAGGGGCAATTTAGCATGGCCAATGCATCTAACCAGCACATCTTTGGATACTAAGGGGCAATTTAGCATGGCCAATCCACCTAACCTGCACATCTTTGGACACTAAGGGGCAATGTAGCATGGCCAATCCACGTAACCTGCACATCTTTGGACACTAAGGGCAATTTACCATGGCCAATCCACCTAACCTGCACATCTCGGGACACTAAGGGGCAATTTAGCATGGCCAATCCACCTAACCTGCACATCTCGGGACACTAAGGGGCAATTTAGCATGGCCAATCCACCTAACCTGCACATCTCGGGACACTAAGGGACAATTTAGCATGGCCAATCCACCTAATTTGTCCATCTTTGGACACTAAGGGACAATTTAGCATGGCCAATCCACCTAATTTGTCCATCTTTGGACACTAAGGGACAATTTAGCATGGCCAATCCACCTAATTTGTCCATCTTTGGACACTAAGGGACAATTTAGCATGGCTAATCCACTAATCTACACACCTTTGGACTGTGGGAGGAAACCGGAGCGCCCGGAGGAAACCCACGCAGACACGGGGAGAACGTGCAGACTCCGCACAGACAGTGACCCGAGCCGGGAATCGAACCCGGGGTCCCTGGCGCTGTGAGGCAGCAGCGCTGACCACCGTGCACCCGTACTGTACAGGTAAACTTTACATTTTCATTCACAATTTGCAGACATATCCTGCAATTTGCAAAGGTTGAATTGAATGAAATATTTAACAAGTGGGGTTAGCAGGATTTACACATCGCAGAATGATCCGAACTCAACACTAATGTCTCTTCTTCCCCTTCTCCACAGCCATGAGTTCAGCAAAGAATGTTTTGTTTCACATCAACATTTCACCAGTTTCCCTTTTTAATTTTGCATTCCATAGAACCATAGAAAATTACAGCTCAGAAACAGGCCTTTTGGCCCTTCTTGTCTGTGCCGAACCATTTTATGCCTAGTCCCACTGACCTGCACTTGGACCATATCCCTCCACACCCCTCTCATCCATGGACCCGTCCAAGTTTTT
Source organism: Mustelus asterias (assembly GCF_964213995.1). Classification (NCBI taxonomy): domain Eukaryota; kingdom Metazoa; phylum Chordata; class Chondrichthyes; order Carcharhiniformes; family Triakidae; genus Mustelus; species Mustelus asterias. The sequence continues at coordinate 9,941 of NW_027593811.1, read as the reverse complement.
CTTAAATGTTAAAAGTGACCCCGCATTTACCACTTTATCCGGCAGCTCATTCCACACTCCCACCACTCTCTGCGTGAAGAAGCCCCCCCTAATATTCCCTTTAAACTTTTCTCCTTTCACCCTTAACCCATGCCCTCTGGTTTTTTTCTCCCCTAGCCTCAGCGGAAAAAGCCTGCTTGCATTCACTCTATCTATACCCATCAAAATCTTATACACCTCTATCAAATCTCCCCTCAATCTTCTACGCTCCAGGGAATAATGTCCCAACCTATTCAATCTCTTGACCTATTCAGCCAGCTGTTCAGGTTCATCTGTAATCCTGCTTCTTGTGACTGACTCAGCTCTTCCCACCAGTTCCTGTTAATCACCACCAAACTCATCTTCTGTGCGCAGAACTTGCTTCTCTATCTGCTGCTCTGCGTTTCCTTCCATCGTCCTTTGTCAGCAACGAGCTTCTCGCCTTTGGCCGCGGTGATGCTTCTCGCGTTTGGGAGAGTGGACACGATCAGGTTCCTGCTGCAACAAGGTCGCCACTACCTTACTGTCTCCACTTGCCAAATCATTACCCAACAACAGATCTACCCCGTCCACGGATAAACCCAATTCCCACTGTAACCGGGTGTGGAGTCTGCACGTTCTCCCCGTGTCTGCATGGGTTTCCTCCGGGTGCTCCGATTTCCTTCCGCACTCCAGTGATGTGCAGGTTAGGTGGATTGGCCATGCTAAATTGCCTCTTAGTGTCCAAAGATGTGCAGGTTAGGTGGATTGGCCATGCTAAATTGCCTCTTACTGTCCAAAGATGTGCAGGTTAAGTGGATTGGCCATGCTAAATTGCCTCTTAGTGTCCAAAGATGTGCAGGTTAGGTGGATTGGCCAGGCTAAATTGCCTCTTAGTGTCCAAAGATGTGCCGGTTAAGTGGATTGGCCATGCTAAATTGCCTCTTAATGTCCAAAGATGTGCAGGTTAAGTGGATTGGCCATACTAAATTGCCCCTTAGTGTTCAAAGATATGCAGGTTAGGTGGATTGGCCATGTTAATTGCCCCTTGGTGTCCAAAGATGTGCAGGTTAGGTGGATTGGCCATGCTAAATTGCCCCTTAGTGTCCAAAGATGGGCAGGTTAGGGGGATTGGCCATGCTAAATTGCCCCTTAGTGTCCAAAGATGTGTAGGTTAGGTGGATTGGCCTTGCTAAATTGCCGCTTAGTATCCAAAGATGTGCAGGTTAAGTGGATTGGCCATGCTAAATTGCCCCTTAGTGTCCAAAGATGTGCAGGTTAAGTGGATTGGCCATGCTAAATTGCCCCTTAGTGTCCAAAGATGTGTAGCTTAGGTGGATTGGCCATGCTAAATTGCCCCTTAGTGTCCAAAGATGTGTAGGTTAGGTGGATTGGCCATGCTAAATTGACCCTAGTGTCAGGGGATTAGCAGGGTAAATATGTGGGGTTACAGGGAGAGGGCCTGGGTGGGATTGTGGTTGGTGCAGACTCGATGGGCCAAATGGCCTCCTTCTGCACTGTAGGGATTCTATGATTCTAAGATACATGGGGAAAACCACCACCTGCAAGTTCCCCCTCCAAGCCACTCACCATCCCGACTTGGAAATATATCGGCCGTTCCTTCGCAGTCACTGGGTCAAAATCCTGGAACTCCCTCCCTAACGGCATTGTGGGTCAACCCACAGAACATGGACTGCAGCGATTCAAGATGGCGGCTCACCACCACCTTCTCAAGGGCAACTAGGGATGGGCAATAAATGCTGGGCAGCCAGCGACGCCCATGTCCCACAAATGAATTTTTAAAAATCACTTGATAAGTTGACAAGGGAACAGGTTCATAGAAACCCTACAGTGCAGAAAGAGTCCATCCGGCCCCATCGATAACCACCCCACTCAGGCCCTATCCCCGTACCTCCACATATTTACCCCCTCTAATCCCTCTAACCGACACAGCCCGGGACACCAAGGGGCAATTTATCTTTGGACAATGGAAGGAAACCAGAGCACCCGGAGGAAACCCACGCAGACACGGGGAGAACGTGCAGACTCCACACAGACAGTGACCCAAGCCGGGAATCGAACCCCGGGTCCCTGGAGCTGTGCGGCAGCAGCGCGAACCCACTGTGTCACCTGTTCCCCATATCCCTTTAATTATTTATTCATTCCTGGGACATGGGTGTCACTGGCTGGGCCCAGCATTTATTGCCCATCCCTAGTTGCCCCTTGGAGGGCAGTTGAGAGTCAACCACATTGGCTGTGGCTCTGGAGTCACATGTCGGCCAGACCGGGGTAAGGACGGCAGATTTCCTTCCCTAAAGGGCACCAGATGGGTTTTTCCGACAATGGGTCATCAGTAGATTCTTAATTCCAGATATTTTTTTATTGAATTCAAATTCCACCATCTGCCGTGGCGGGGATTCGAACCCGGGTCCCCCAGAACATTAGCTGAGTTTCTGGATTAATAGTCTAGCGATAATACCACTAGGCCATCGCCTCCACGTTCTTTAAACCCATTTTTTTCAGAAATATATCTATTGCCTTCTTGATAGAAGCGGGGAGGTTGTTTCTACTGGCGGGTGTGGAAGGATGTGCTGGCCTTGGAAAGGGTCCAGAGGAGGTTCACAAGAATGATCCCTGGAATGAAGAGCTTGTCGTCTGAGGAACGGTTGAGGACTCTGGGTCTGTACTTGGTGGAGTTTAGAAGGATGAGGGGGGGGGGATCTTATTGAAACTTACAGGATACTGTGAGGCCTGGATAGAGTGGACGTGGAGAGGATGTTTCCACGAGTAGGAAAAACTAGAACCAGAGGGCACAACCTCAGGCTAAAGGGACGATCCTTTAAAACAGAGATGAGGAGGAATTTCTTCAGCCAGAGGGTGGTGAATCTGTGGAACTCTTTGCCGCAGAAGGCTGTGGAGGCCGGGTCATTGAGTGTCTTTAAGACAGAGATAGATAGGTTCTTGATTAATAAGGGGATCAGGGGTTATGGGGAAAAGGCAGGAGAATGGGGATGAGAAAAATATCAGCCATGATTGAATGGCGGAGCAGACTCGATGGGCCGAGTGGCCTAATTCTGTTCTTATCAATCAAGCAAAGACTAGTTTGTATGCAAGAACAAATAGGCTTTTATTAGCAAAAGACTTGGAGCACCCCCATGCCGATGAACTGGTCCAGACTGAGGCAGGGGAGTGGGGAGCAGTCACCTTTATACCTGGACCAGGGGGGGAGGAGTCTCGGGTAGGGCCGGCAGGGGCATTCCCAGGCATGTCACATATACAGGTAATAAGCTAACAGTGGTTTACCACAGTCTCATGGGTGAAACCAGAGCTAGGAGGCATGGCCTCAAAATAAGGGGGAGCAGATTTAGGACTGAGTTGAAGAGGAACTTCTTCACACAAAGGGTTGTGAATGTGTGGAATTCCCTGCCCAGTGAAGCAGTTGAGGCTCCCTCATTGAATGTTTTTAAGGTAAGGATAGATAAGATTTTTGGACAGTAAAGGAATTAAGGGTTATGGTGAGCGGGCAGGTAAGTGGAGCTGAGTCCACAAAAAGATCAGCCATGATCTTATTGAATGGCGGAGCAGGCTCGAGGGGCCAGATGGCCCACTCCTGCTCCTAATTCTTGTTGAAACCATTCAATGATTCAGACTCCCCCGCGCGATGGGGCAGCGAGTTCCACAAATTCACCCCCCTCTGTGAGAAGTAGTTCCTCCTCATCTCAGTTTTAAATCTACCGCCTCTCAACCTATCCCTGTGACCTCTTGTTCCAGATTTTTGATTTGATTTGATTTATTATTGTCACATGTATTAACATGTATAGAGAAGGAAAGGAGAGGGTGCTGAATGTAGTGTTACAGTCATAGCTAGGGTGTAGAGAAAGATCAACTTAATGCGAGGTAGGTCCATTCAAAAGTCTGACAGCAGCAGGGAAGAAGCTGTTCTTGAGTCGGTCGGTACGTGACCTCAGACTTTCGTATCTTTTTCCCGACGGAAGAAGGTGGAAGAGAGAATGTCCGGGGGTGCGTGGGGTCCTTGCTTATGCTGGCTGCTTTTCCCGAGGCAGCGGGAAGTGTAGACAGAGTCAATGGATGGGAGGCTGGTTTGCGTGATGGATTGGGCTACATTCAGGAGCTTTTGTAGTTCCTTGCGGTCTTGGGCAGAGCAGGAGCCCCAGACCAAGCTGTGATACAACCAGAAAGAATGCTTTCTATGGGGCATCTGTAAACGTTGGTGAGAGTCGTAGCTGACATGCCAAATTTCCTTAGTCTTCTGAGAAAGTAGAGGTGTTGGTGGGGCTTTCTTAACTATAGTGTTGGCGTGGGGGGGACCAGGATTTGGACACCTAAAAACTTGAAGCTCTCGACCCTTTCTACTTCATCCCCGTTGATGTAGACAGGGGCATGTTCTCCTTTACGCTTCCTGAAGTCGATGACAATCTCCTTCGTCTTGTTGACATTGAGGGAGAGATTATTGTTGCCGCGCCAGTTCACCAGATTCTCTATCTCATTCCTGTACTCTGTCTAGTCATTGTTTGAGATCCGACCCACTACGGTGGTGTCGTCAGCAAACTTGTAAATCGATTGCCCCACAGGAGGAAACATTTGGTCGATATATAATCAATACATCTTTCCAATGCACAGAATGTATTCTCAGCACCGTCAATAACTGACCTCCCCTCACTAAGGGACAATTTAGCATGGCCAATCCACCTAACCTGCACATCTTTGGACACTAAGGGCCAATTTAGCATGGCCAATCCACCTAACCTGCACATCTTTGGACACTAAGGGACAATTTAGCATGGCCAATCCACCTAACCTGCACATCTTTGGACACTAAGGGCCAATTTAGCATGGCCAATCCACCTAACCTGCACATCTTTGGACACTAAGGGACAATTTAGCATGGCCAATCCACCTAACCTGCACATCTTTGGACACTAAGGGCCAATTTAGCATGGCCAATCTACCCTAACCTACACATCTTTGGACTGTGGGAGGAAACCGGAGCACCCGGAGGAAACTCAAGCAGACACGGGGAGAACGTGCAAACTCCACACAGACAGTGACCCGAGGCCGGGAATCGAACCCGGGGCCCTGGAGCTGTGAGGCAGAGGTGCTAACCCACTGTGCCACCGTGCTGCCCCGGGTCCCTGGAGCTGTGAGGCAGAGGTGCTAACCCACTGTGCCACCGTGCTGCCCCGGGTCCCTGGAGCTGTGAGGCAGAGGTGCTAACCCACTGTGCCACCGTGCTGCCCCGGGTCCCTGGAGCTGTGAGGCAGAGGTGCTAACCCACTGTGCCACCGTGCTGCCCCGGGTCCCTGGAGCTGTGAGGCAGAGGTGCTAACCCACTGTGCCACCGTGCTGCCCCGGGTCCCTGGAGCTGTGAGGCAGAGGTGCTAACCACTGTGCCACCGTGCTGCCCCGGGTCCCTGGAGCTGTGAGGCAGAGGTGCTAACCCACTGTGCCACCGTGCTGCCCCGGGTCCCTGGAGCTGTGAGGCAGAGGTGCTAACCCACTGTGCCACCGTGCTGCCCCGGGTCCCTGGAGCTGTGAGGCAGAGGTGCTAACCCACTGTGCCAAGAGTTCAGCGGAAACAAGAGGTTTCCAGATTCTTTGAAACTGCCGAGTTCCCTTTTCTTGTGAACTGCTATTTTCTTCTCAAACAGCATCCTTGTATTAACCCTTTATAGGACACAGCCTTTAAGGTAAAAACACAAATTGTTCTTGAATCTTCTTCGGCCTCGAAGATGAACCATTTTCCATGATTAAAGTGTTTATGACTAGTCACGTCCCCACCTGCCCGGGTTGGGAATTGAACTTGCGATACCGGCACGATTAGCTGAATAACAGAACTACTAGTCCACAGCAGCTGATGAGCTGGGCCAGTTTCGATTCCAGTAAACCCCGCAGAATGCAATGCCACGCTAGATTTAAATACAGCTATATTTATATCTTTTTAAAGTACTCGTCACTTCAACTTCACAAACTACAAGGTCGCACACTCAGCAAGGATGGTTAACTGCTGAAACTCAAACTCAGAATCCTGGTCAGCACTCCCAGTGACAGTACTTAGGCAGCGCCGCACTGTCAGAGGGTCAGTGCTGAGGGAGCGCCGCACTGTCAGAAGGTCAGTGCTGAGGGAGTGCCGCACTGTCAGAGGGTCAGTGCTGAGGGAGTGCCGCACTGTCAGAGGGTCAGTGCTGAGGGAGCGCCGCACTGTCAGAAGGTCAGTACTGAGGGAGTGCCGCACTGTGGGAGGGTCAGTGCTGAGGGAGTGCCGCACTGTCAGAAGGTCAGTACTGAGGGAGTGCCGCACTGTGGGAGGGTCAGTGCTGAGGGAGCGCCGCACTGTGGGAGGGTCAGTGCTGAGGGAGCGCCGCACTGTGGGAGGGTCGGTGCTGAGGGAGCGCCGCAGTGTGGGAGGGTCGGTGCTGAGGGAGCGCCGCACTGTGGGAGGGTCAGTGCTGAGGGAGCGCCGCACTGTGGGAGGGTCGGTGCTGAGGGAGCGCCGCAGTGTGGGAGGGTCGGTGCTGAGGGAGCGCCGCACTGTGGGAGGGTCGGTGCTGAGGGAGCGCCGCAGTGTGGGAAGGTCAGTGCTGAGGGAGTGCCGCACCGTGGGAGGGTCAGTGCTGAGGGAGCGCCGCGCTGTGGGAGGGTCAGTGCTGAGGGAGCGCCGCACTGTGGGAGGGTCAGTGCTGAGGGAGCGCCGCACTGTGGGAGGGTCAGTGCTGAGGGAGCGCCGCACTGTGGGAGGGTCAGTGCTGAGGGAGCGCCGCACTGTGGGAGGGTCAGTGCTGAGGGAGCGCCGCACTGTGGGAGGGTCAGTGCTGAGGGAGCGCCGCACTGTGGGAGGGTCAGTGCTGAGGGAGCGCCGCACTGTCAGTGGTTCAGTTTTGAAGGATCGTTCCCCTCGGAGCAGAGAAGGTTAAGGGGGAGATTGAATCGAGGCGTTCAGAATCAGGAAGGGTTTGGATGAGAGTGAATAAGGAGAAAGTGTTTCCAGTGTCAGGAGGGTGGGTAACCAGAGGGGGGGTGGGGGACACAGATTGAAGAGAATCGGGGAAAGAACCAGAGGGGGAGATGAGGAGAATGTGTTTTTGCGAGTTGTTGTGATCTGGAAGGCGCTGCCTGAAAGGGCGGTGGAAGCAGATTCAACAGGAACTTTCAAAAGGGGGAAATACTGGAAAAGAGGAAAGTTGCAGGGCTGTGGGGGAAAGAGCGGGGGATTTGATTTGATTTATTATTGTCACTGTATTAACATACAGTGAAAAGTATTGTTTCTTGCGCGCTATACAGACAAAGCATACCGTTCATAGAGAAGGAAAGGAGAGAGTGCAGAATATAGTGTTACGGTCATAGCTAGGGTGTAGAGAAAGATCAACTTAATGCGAGGTAGGTCCATTCAAAAGTCTGACAGCAGCAGGGAAGAAGCTGTTCTTGGGTCGGTCGGTACGTGACCTCAGACTTTTGTATCATTTTCCCGATGGAAGAAGGTGGAAGAGAGAATGTCCGGGGGTGCGTGGGGTCCTTAAGGCAGCGGGAAGTGTCGACGGAGATGGGGGAGTAACTGGATAGATCTTTCAAAGAGCTTGGGGAGAATTACAGAACAAAGAGATCGAGGGGTACAGGTTCATAGCTCCTTGAAAGTGGAGTCACAGGTGGACAGAGTGGTGAAGAAGGCATTCGGCATGCTTGATTTCATCGGTCAGAACATTGAATACAGGAGTTGGGACGTCTTGTTGAAGTTGGACAAGACATTGGTAAGGCCACACTTGGAATACTGTGTACAGTTCTGGTCACCCTATTATAGAAAGGATGTTATTAAGCTAGAAAGAGCACAGAAAAGATTTACTAGGATGCTACCGGGACTTGATGGTTTGAGTTATAAGGAGAGGCTGGATAGACTGGGACTTTTTTCTCTGGAGCCTAGGAGGCTGAGGGGTGATCTTATAGAGGTCTATAAAATAATGAGGGGCACAGATCAGCTAGATAGTCAATATCTTTTCCCAAAGGTAGGGGAGTCTAAAACTAGAGGGCATAGGTTTAAGGTGAGAGGGGAGAGATACAAAAGGGTCCAGAGGGGCAATTTTTTCACACAGAGGGTGGTGAGTGTGTGGAACGAGCTGCCAGAGGTAGTAGTAGAGGCGGGTACAATTTTGTCTTTTTAAAAAGCGTTTATCCAGTTCCATGGGTACGATGGGTATAGAGGGATATGGGCCAAAGGCGGGCAATTGGGATTAGCTTAGGGGTTTTAAATAAATGGGTGGCATGGACAAGTTGGGCCGAAGGGCCTGTTTCCATGCTGTAAACCTCTCTGACTCTGTGTCACTGGGCAGGATTGAAATATGGGATTGTGTAAAGAGAGACAGAGTTCTCTGAATCTCAGTCAAAGAATCTTCAAAACAATTCAGCTGTGCTGGAATAGATTACAGAGGTGAATTATCTGCTGAGGCGAATGGACTTGTGGAATCGTACGGATTCGTGATCTTAACGCTGGCTTCTGTCTGTACAGAAACCGCCCGACCCGCCTTTCCGCTCCGTGTTTCTGGAATATTTGTCCTGGTTTTCCTGTGGAAACGAGAGATTAAACGGGTAAATATTGGGTCCCGCTCCAGAAATAAAGCACCGAGGTTGACCGATTCTCGGCTGCAGGTTGTGGGAGTGAGTGGGAGCCAATGGGACAATGTTCCGAAGCGGAACGCTCACTCAATCCGAAGCAGCTTGACTATTTTGGGATGTTTGGGTTTGAGATGGAGCTGACAAGGGCAGGTATTTGTGTAAAATTATAGAAAATTCACCTGACGTACATAATGAGCCCTCGTTCATCGACTCTGCGCTGCCATGGCAACCACCGCACTTAATATGCCAGCGGCAACTCTCTCCTCTCTCTGTCTCCCCCCTCTCTCTGTGTCTCTCCCCCCTCTCTCTGTCTCCCCCCTTCTCTCTGTGTCTCTCCCCCCTCTCTCTGTCTCCCCCCTTCTCTCTCTCTCTGTGTCTCCCCCCTCTCTCCTCTCTCTGTCTCCCCCCTCTCTCTGTGTCTCTCCCCCCTCTCTCTGTCTCCCCCCTTCTCTCTCTCTCTGTGTCTCCCCCCTCTCTCTGTGTCTCCCCCCTCTCTCTCTGTCTCCCCCCTCTCTCTGCGTCTCCCCCCTCTCTCTGCGTCTCCCCCCTCTCTCTCTGCGTCTCCCCCCTCTCTCTCTGTGTCTCCCCCCTCTCTCTCTGTGTCTCCCCCTCTCTCTCTGTCTCCCCCTTTCTGTGTCTCCCTCCTCTCCCCCCGTCTCTCCCCCCTCTCCCTGTCTCCCCCCACTCTCTGTGTCTTCCCCCCTCTCTCTGTGTCTCCCCCCTCTCTCTGTGTCCCCCCCTCTCTCTGTGTCTCCCCCTCTCTCTCTCTGTCTCCCCCTCTCTCTCTCTGTCTCCCCCTCTCTCTCTGTGTCTCCCCCTCTCTCTGTGTCTCCCCCCTCTCCCCCGTCTCTCCCCCTCTCTCTCTGTGTCTCCCCCTCTCTCTGTGTCTCCCCCCTCTCTCTGTGTCTCCCCCCTCTCTCTGTGTCTCCCCCCTCTCTCTGTGTCTCCCCCCTCTCTCTGTGTCTCCCCCCTCTCTCTGTGTCTCCCCCTCTCTCTCTTTCTCCCCCCTTCTCTCTCTGTGTCTCCCCCCTTCTCTCTCTCTGTGTCTCCCCCCTCTCTCTCTGTCTCCCCCTCTCTCTGTTTCTCCCCCACTTTCCTCTGTTTCTCCCCCCCTCTCTCTGTGTCTCCCCCCTCTCTCTGTGTCTCCCCCTCTCTCTGTGTCTCCCCCTCTCTCTGTGTCTCCCCCTCTCTCTCTCTCTGTCTCCCCCCTCTCTCCGTGTCGCCCCCTCTCTCTCTTTCTCCCCCCTTCTCTCTCTCTGTCTTCCCCCCTCTCTCTGTGTCTCCCCCTCTCTCCGTGTCGCCCCCCTCTCTCTCTTTCTCCC
>NW_027593810.1:0-26729 GCF_964213995.1 Mustelus asterias | reverse complement strand
GCGTCGGATCCGACCGCTCGGGACCCTGTGTCCGTTCCGACCGCCCGGGCCCTTGCGTCGGTTCCGACCGCCCGGGAACTTGCGTCGGTTCCGACCGCCCGGGACCTTGCGTCGGATCCGACTGCTCGGGACCTTGCGTCGGGTCCGACCGCCGGGGACCTTGCGTCGGGTCCGACCGCCCGGGACCTTGCGTCGGGTCCGACCGCCCGGGACCTTGCGTCGGGTCCGACCGCCCGGGACCTTGCGTCGGGTCCGACCGCCCGGGCCCTTGCGTCGGGTCCGACCGCCCGGGACCTTGCGTCGGGTCCGACCGCCCGGGACCTTGCGTCGGGTCCGACCGCCGGGACCTTGCGTCGGGTCCGACCGCCCGGGACCTTGCGTCGGGTCCGACCGCCCGGGACCTTGCGTCAGATCCGACCGCCCGGGACCTTGCGTCGGGTCCGACCGCCCGGGACCTTGCGTCGGGTCCGACCGCCCGGGACCTTGCATCGGGTCCGACCGCCCGGGACATTGCGTGGGGTCCGACGGCCCGGGACCTTGCGTCGGGTCCGACCGCCCGGGACCTTGCGTCGGGTCCGATCGCCCGGGACCTTGCGTCGGGTCCGACCGCCCGGGACCTTGCGTCGGGTCCGACCGCCCGGGACCTTGCGTCGGGTCCGACCGCCCGGGACCTTGCGTCGGATCCGATTGCCCGGGACCTTGCGTCGGGTCCGAGCCCCCGGCCCCTTGCGTCGGGTCCGACCTCCCGGGACCTTACGTCGAGTCCGACCGCCCGGGACCTTGCGACGGGTCCGACCGCCCGGGACCTTGCGTCGGGTCCGACCACCCGGGACGTTGCGTCGGTTCCGACCGCCCGGGACGTTGCGTCGGTTCCGACCGCTCGGGACCCTGTGTCCGTTCCGACCGCCCGGGACCTTGCGTCGGCTCCGACCGCCCGGGACCTTGCGTCGGTTCCGACCGCCCGGGACCTTGCGTCGGGTCCGACCGCCTGTGACGTTGCGTCGGGTCCGACCGCCCGGGACCTTGCGTCGGGTCCGACCGCCCGGGACCTTCCGTCGGGTCCAACCGCCCGGGTCCTTGCGTCGGGTCCGACCGCACGGGACCTTGCGTCGGATCCGACCGCCCGTGACCTTGCGACGGGTCCGACCGCCCGGGACCTTCCGTCGGGTCCGACCGCCCGGGACGTTGCGTCGGTTCCGACCGCCCGGGACCTTGCGTCGGTTCCGACCGCCCGGGACCTTACGTCGAGTCCGACCGCCCGGGATCTTGCGACGGTTCCGACCGCCCGGGACCTTGCGTCGGGTCCGACCGCCCGGGACGTTGCGTCGGTTCCGACCGCCCGGGACGTTGCGTCGGTTCCGACCGCTCGGGACCCTTTGTCCGTTCCGACCGCCCGGGACCTTGCGTCGGCTCCGACCGCCCGGGACCTTGCGTCGGTTCCGACCGCCCCGGACCTTGCGTCGGGTCCGACCGCCTGTGACGTTGCGTCGGGTCCGACCGCCCGGGACCTTGCGTCGGGTCCGACCGCCCGGGACCTTGCGTCGGGTCCGACCGCCCGGGACCTTGCGTTGGGTCCGACCGCCCGGGACCTTGCGTCGGGTCCGACCGCCCGGGACCTTGCGTCGGGTCCGACCGCCCGGGACCGTGCGTCGGGTCCGACCGCCCGGGACCTTGCGTCGGGTCCGACCGCCCGGGACCTTGCGTCGGGTCCGACCGCCCGGGACCTTGCGTCGGGTCCGTCCGCCCGGGACCTTGCGTCGGGTCCGACCACCCGGGACCTTGCGTCGGGTCCGACCGCCCGGGACCTTGCGTCGGGTCCGACCGCCCGGGACCTTGCGTCGGGTCCGACCACCCGGGACCTTGCGTCGGGTCCGACCGCCCGGGACCTTGCGTCGGGTCCGACCGCCCGGGACCTTGCGTCGGGTCCGACCGCCTGTGACGTTGCGTCGGGTCCGACCGCCCGGGACCTTGCATCGGGTCCGACCGCCCGGGACTTTGCATCGGGTCCAACCGCCCGGGACCTTGCGTCGGGTCCGACCGCCCGGGACCTTGCATCGGGTCCGACCGCCCAGGACCTTGCGTCGGATCCGACCGCCCTTGACCTTGCGTCGGGTCCGACCGCCCGGGACCTTGCGTCGGGTCCGACCGCCCGGGACCTTGCGTCGGGTCCGACCGCCCGCGACCTTGCGTCGGGTCCGACCGCCCGGGACCTTGCGTCGGGTCCGACCGCCCGGGACCTTGCGTCGGGTCCGACTGCCCGGGACCTTGCGTCGGGTCCGACTGCCCGGGACCTTGCGTCGTGTCCGACCGCCCGGGACCTTGCGTCGGGTCCGACCGCCCGCGACCTTGCGTCGGGTCCGACCGCCCGGGACCTTGCGTCGGATCCGACCGCTCGGGACCCTGTGTCCGTTCCGACCGCCCGGGCCCTTGCGTCGGTTCCGACCGCCCGGGAACTTGCGTCGGTTCCGACCACCCGGGACCTTGCGTCGGATCCGACTGCTCGGGACCTTGCGTCGGGTCCGACCGCCGGGGACCTTGCGTCCGGTCCGACCGCCCGGGACCTTGCGTCGGGTCCGACCGCCCGGGTCCTTGCGTCGGGTCCGACCGCCCGGGACCTTGCGTCGGGTCCGAACGCCCGGGCCCTTGCGTCGGGTCCGACCGCCCGGGACCTTGCGTCGGGTCCGACCGCCCGGGTCCTTGCGTCGGGTCCGACCGCCCGGGACCTTGCGTCGGGTCCGAACGCCCGGGCCCTTGCGTCGGGTCCGACCGCCCGGGACCTTGCGTCGGGTCCGACCGCCCGCGACCTTGCGTCGGGTCCGACCGCCCGGGACCTTGCGTCGGGTCCGACCGCCCGGGACCTTGCGTCGGGTCCGACTGCCCGGGACCTTGCGTCGGGTCCGACTGCCCGGGACCTTGCGTCGTGTCCGACCGCCCGGGACCTTGCGTCGGGTCCGACCGCCCGCGACCTTGCGTCGGGTCCGACCGCCCGGGACCTTGCGTCGGATCCGACCGCTCGGGACCCTGTGTCCGTTCCGACCGCCCGGGCCCTTGCGTCGGTTCCGACCGCCCGGGAACTTGCGTCGGTTCCGACCACCCGGGACCTTGCGTCGGATCCGACTGCTCGGGACCTTGCGTCGGGTCCGACCGCCGGGGACCTTGCGTCCGGTCCGACCGCCCGGGACCTTGCGTCGGGTCCGACCGCCCGGGTCCTTGCGTCGGGTCCGACCGCCCGGGACCTTGCGTCGGGTCCGAACGCCCGGGCCCTTGCGTCGGGTCCGACCGCCCGGGACCTTGCGTCGGGTCCGACCGCCCGGGACCTTGCGTCGGGTCCGACCGCCCGGGACCTTGCGTCGGGTCCGACCGCCCGGGACCTTGCGTCAGATCCGACCGCCCGGGACCTTGCGTCGGGTCCGACCGCCCGGGACCTTGTGTCGGGTCCGACCGCCCGGGACCTTGCATCGGGTCCGACCGCCCGGGACATTGCGTGGGGTCCGACGGCCCGGGACCTTGCGTCGGGTCCGACCGCCCGGGACCTTGCGTCGGGTCCGATCGCCCGGGACCTTGCGTCGGGTCCGACCGCCCGGGACCTTGCGTCGGGTCCGACCGCCCGGGACCTTGCGTCGGATCCGATTGCCCGGGACCTTGCGTCGGGTCCGAGCCCCCGGCCCCTTGCGTCGGGTCCGACCTCCCGGGACCTTACGTCGAGTCCGACCGCCCGGGACCTTGCGACGGGTCCGACCGCCCGGGACCTTGCGTCGGGTCCGACCACCCGGGACGTTGCGTCGGTTCCGACCGCCCGGGACGTTGCGTCGGTTCCGACCGCTCGGGACCCTGTGTCCGTTCCGACCGCCCGGGACCTTGCGTCGGCTCCGACCGCCCGGGACCTTGCGTCGGTTCCGACCGCCCGGGACCTTGCGTCGGGTCCGACCGCCTGTGACGTTGCGTCGGGTCCGACCGCCCGGGACCTTGCGTCGGGTCCGACCGCCCGGGACCTTGCGTCGGGTCCGACCGCCCGGGTCCATGCGTCGGGTCCGACCGCACGGGACCTTGCGTCGGATCCGACCGCCCGGGACCTTGCGACGGGTCCGACCGCCCGGGACCTTCCGTCGGGTCCGACCGCCCGGGACGTTGCGTCGGTTCCGACCGCCCGGGACCTTGCGTCGGATCCGATTGCCCGGGACCTTGCGTCGGGTCCGAGCCCCCGGCCCCTTGCGTCGGGTCCGACCGCCCGGGACCTTACGTCGAGTCCGACCGCCCGGGATCCTGCGACGGGTCCGACCGCCCGGGACCTTGCGTCGGGTCCGACCGCCCGGGACGTTGCGTCGGTTCCGACCGCCCGGGACGTTGCGTCGGTTCCGACCGCTCGGGACCCTGTGTCCGTTCCGACCGCCCGGGACCTTGCGTCGGCTCCGACCGCCCGGGACCTTGCGTCGGTTCCGACCGCCCGGGACCTTGCGTCGGGTCCGACCGCCCGTGACGTTGCGTCGGGTCCGACCGCCCGGGACCTTGCGTCGGGTCCGACCGTCCGGGACCTTGCGTCGGGTCCGACCGACCGGGACCTTGCGTCGGGTCCGACCGCCCGGGACCTTGCGTCGGGTCCGACCGCCCGGGACCTTGCGTCGGGTCCGACCGCCCGGGACCTTGCGTCGGGTCCGACCGCCCGGGACGTTGCGTCGGTTCCGACCGCCCGGGACGTTGCGTCGGTTCCGACCGCTCGGGACCCTTTGTCCGTTCCGACCGCCCGGGACCTTGCGTCGGCTCCGACCGCCCGGGACCTTGCGTCGGTTCCGACCGCCCGGGACCTTGCGTCGGGTCCGACCGCCTGTGACGTTGCGTCGGGTCCGACCGCCCGCGACCTTGCGTCGGGTCCGACCGCCCGGGACCTTGCGTCGGGTCCGACCGCCCGGGACCTTGCGTCGGGTCCGACCGCCTGGGACCTTGCGTCGGGTCCGACCGCCCGGGACCTTGCGTCGGGTCCGACCGCCCGGGACCTTGCGTCGGGTCCGACCGCCCGGGACCTTGCGTCGGGTCCGACCGCCCGGGACCTTGCGTCGGATCCGATCGCCCGGGACCTTGCGTCGGGTCCGACCGCCCGGGACCTTACGTCGAGTCCGACCGCCCGGGATCTTGCGACGGGTCCGACCGCCCGGGACCTTGCGTCGGGTCCGACCGCCTGGGACGTTGCGTCGGTTCCGACCGCCCGGGGCGTTGCGTCGGTTCCGACCGCTCGGGACCCTTTGTCCGTTCCGACCGCCCGGGACCTTGCGTCGGCTCCGACCGCCCGGGACCTTGCGTCGGTTCCGACCGCCCGGGACCTTGCGTCGGGTCCGACCGCCTGTGACGTTGCGTCGGGTCCGACCGCCCGGGACCTTGCGTCGGGTCCGACCGCCCGCGACCTTGCGTCGGGTCCGACCGCCCGGGACCTTGCGTCGGATCCGACCGCTCGGGACCCTGTGTCCGTTCCGACCGCCCGGGCCCTTGCGTCGGTTCCGACCGCCCGGGAACTTGCGTCGGTTCCGACCGCCCGGGACCTTGCGTCGGATCCGACTGCTCGGGACCTTGCGTCGGGTCCGACCGCCGGGGACCTTGCGTCGGGTCCGACCGCCCGGGACCTTGCGTCGGGTCCGACCGCCCGGGACCTTGCGTCGGGTCCGACCGCCCGGGCCCTTGCGTCGGGTCCGACCGCCCGGGACCTTGCGTCGGGTCCGACCGCCCGGGACCTTGCGTCTGGTCCGACCGCCGGTACCTTGCGTCGGGTCCGACCGCCCGGGACCTTGCGTCGGGTCCGACCGCCCGGGACCTTGCGTCAGATCCGACCGCCCGGGACCTTGCGTCGGGTCCGACCGCCCGGGACCTTGCGTCGGGTCCGACCGCCCGGGACCTTGCATCGGGTCCGACCGCCCGGGACATTGCGTGGGGTCCGACGGCCCGGGACCTTGCGTCGGGTCCGACCGCCCGGGACCTTGCGTCGGGTCCGATCGCCCGGGACCTTGCGTCGGGTCCGACCGCCCGGGACCTTGCGTCGGGTCCGACCGCCCGGGACCTTGCGTCGGGTCCGACCGCCCGGGACCTTGCGTCGGATCCGATTGCCCGGGACCTTGCGTCGGGTCCGAGCCCCCGGCCCCTTGCGTCGGGTCCGACCTCCCGGGACCTTACGTCGAGTCCGACCGCCCGGGACCTTGCGACGGGTCCGACCGCCCGGGACCTTGCGTCGGGTCCGACCACCCGGGACGTTGCGTCGGTTCCGACCGCCCGGGACGTTGCGTCGGTTCCGACCGCTCGGGACCCTGTGTCCGTTCCGACCGCCCGGGACCTTGCGTCGGCTCCGACCGCCCGGGACCTTGCGTCGGTTCCGACCGCCCGGGACCTTGCGTCGGGTCCGACCGCCTGTGACGTTGCGTCGGGTCCGACCGCCCGGGACCTTGCGTCGGTTCCGACCGCCCGGGACCTTCCGTCGGGTCCAACCGCCCGGGTCCTTGCGTCGGGTCCGACCGCACGGGACCTTGCTTCGGATCCGACCGCCCGTGACCTTGCGACGGGTCCGACCGCCCGGGACCTTCCGTCGGGTCCGACCGCCCGGGACGTTGCGTCGGTTCCGACCGCCCGGGACCTTGCGTCGGTTCCGACCGCCCGGGACCTTACGTCGAGTCCGACCGCCCGGGATCTTGCGACGGTTCCGACCGCCCGGGACCTTGCGTCGGGTCCGACCGCCCGGGACGTTGCGTCGGTTCCGACCGCCCGGGACATTGCGTCGGTTCCGACCGCTCGGGACCCTTTGTCCGTTCCGACCGCCCGGGACCTTGCGTCGGCTCCGACCGCCCGGGACCTTGCGTCGGTTCCGACCGCCCCGGACCTTGCGTCGGGTCCGACCGCCTGTGACGTTGCGTCGGGTCCGACCGCCCGGGACCTTGCGTCGGGTCCGACCGCCCGGGACCTTGCGTCGGGTCCGACCGCCCGGGACCTTGCGTCGGGTCCGACCGCCCGGGACCTTGCGTCGGGTCCGACCGCCCGGGACCTTGCGTCGGGTCCGACCGCCCGGGACCGTGCGTCGGGTCCGACCGCCCGGGACCTTGCGTCGGGTCCGACCGCCCGGGACCTTGCGTCGGGTCCGACCGCCCGGGACCTTGCGTCGGGTCCGTCCGCCCGGGACCTTGCGTCGGGTCCGACCACCCGGGACCTTGCGTCGGGTCCGACCGCCCGGGACCTTGCGTCGGGTCCGACCGCCCGGGTCCATGCGTCGGGTCCGACCGCACGGGACCTTGCGTCGGATCCGACCGCCCGGGACCTTGCGACGGGTCCGACCGCCCGGGACCTTCCGTCGGGTCCGACCGCCCGGGACGTTGCGTCGGTTCCGACCGCCCGGGACCTTGCGTCGGATCCGATTGCCCGGGACCTTGCGTCGGGTCCGAGCCCCCGGCCCCTTGCGTCGGGTCCGACCGCCCGGGACCTTACGTCGAGTCCGACCGCCCGGGATCCTGCGACGGGTCCGACCGCCCGGGACCTTGCGTCGGGTCCGACCGCCCGGGACGTTGCGTCGGTTCCGACCGCCCGGGACGTTGCGTCGGTTCCGACCGCTCGGGACCCTGTGTCCGTTCCGACCGCCCGGGACCTTGCGTCGGCTCCGACCGCCCGGGACCTTGCGTCGGTTCCGACCGCCCGGGACCTTGCGTCGGGTCCGACCGCCCGTGACGTTGCGTCGGGTCCGACCGCCCGGGACCTTGCGTCGGGTCCGACCGTCCGGGACCTTGCGTCGGGTCCGACCGACCGGGACCTTGCGTCGGGTCCGACCGCCCGGGACCTTGCGTCGGGTCCGACCGCCCGGGACCTTGCGTCGGGTCCGACCGCCCGGGACCTTGCGTCGGGTCCGACCGCCCGGGACGTTGCGTCGGTTCCGACCGCCCGGGACGTTGCGTCGGTTCCGACCGCTCGGGACCCTTTGTCCGTTCCGACCGCCCGGGACCTTGCGTCGGCTCCGACCGCCCGGGACCTTGCGTCGGTTCCGACCGCCCGGGACCTTGCGTCGGGTCCGACCGCCTGTGACGTTGCGTCGGGTCCGACCGCCCGCGACCTTGCGTCGGGTCCGACCGCCCGGGACCTTGCGTCGGGTCCGACCGCCCGGGACCTTGCGTCGGGTCCGACCGCCCGGGACCTTGCGTCGGGTCCGACCGCCCGGGACCTTGCGTCGGGTCCGACCGCCCGGGACCTTGCGTCGGGTCCGACCGCCCGGGACCTTGCGTCGGATCCGATCGCCTGGGACCTTGCGTCGGGTCCGACCGCCCGGGACCTTACGTCGAGTCCGACCGCCCGGGATCTTGCGACGGGTCCGACCGCCCGGGACCTTGCGTCGGGTCCGACCGCCCGGGACGTTGCGTCGGTTCCGACCGCCCGGGACGTTGCGTCGGTTCCGACCGCTCGGGACCCTTTGTCCGTTCCGACCGCCCGGGACCTTGCGTCGGCTCCGACCGCCCGGGACCTTGCGTCGGTTCCGACCGCCCGGGACCTTGCGTCGGGTCCGACCGCCTGTGACGTTGCGTCGGGTCCGACCGCCCGGGACCTTGCGTCGGGTCCGACCGCCCGCGACCTTGCGTCGGGTCCGACCGCCCGGGACCTTGCGTCGGATCCGACCGCTCGGGACCCTGTGTCCGTTCCGACCGCCCGGGCCCTTGCGTCGGTTCCGACCGCCCGGGAACTTGCCTCAGGTCTGACCGCTCGGGACCCTTTCTCCGTTCCGACCGCCCGGGACCTTGCGTCGGCTCCGACCGCCCGGGACCTTGCGTCGGTTCCGACCGCCCGGGACCTTGCGTCGGGTCCGACCGCCTGTGACGTTGCGTCGGGTCCGACCGCCCGGGACCTTGCGTCGGGTCCGACCGCCCGCGACCTTGCGTCGGGTCCGACCGCCCGGGACCTTGCGTCGGATCCGACCGCTCGGGACCCTGTGTCCGTTCCGACCGCCCGGGCCCTTGCGTCGGTTCCGACCGCCCGGGAACTTGCGTCGGTTCCGACCGCCCGGGACCTTGCGTCGGATCCGACTGCTCGGGACCTTGCGTCGGGTCCGACCGCCGGGGACCTTGCGTCGGGTCCGACCGCCCGGGACCTTGCGTCGGGTCCGACCGCCCGGGACCTTGCGTCGGGTCCGACCGCCCGGGCCCTTGCGTCGGGTCCGACCGCCCGGGACCTTGCGTCGGGTCCGACCGCCCGGGACCTTGCGTCTGGTCCGACCGCCGGTACCTTGCGTCGGGTCCGACCGCCCGGGACCTTGCGTCGGGTCCGACCGCCCGGGACCTTGCGTCAGATCCGACCGCCCGGGACCTTGCGTCGGGTCCGACCGCCCGGGACCTTGCGTCGGGTCCGACCGCCCGGGACCTTGCATCGGGTCCGACCGCCCGGGACATTGCGTGGGGTCCGACGGCCCGGGACCTTGCGTCGGGTCCGACCGCCCGGGACCTTGCGTCGGGTCCGATCGCCCGGGACCTTGCGTCGGGTCCGACCGCCCGGGACCTTGCGTCGGGTCCGACCGCCCGGGACCTTGCGTCGGGTCCGACCGCCCGGGACCTTGCGTCGGATCCGATTGCCCGGGACCTTGCGTCGGGTCCGAGCCCCCGGCCCCTTGCGTCGGGTCCGACCTCCCGGGACCTTACGTCGAGTCCGACCGCCCGGGACCTTGCGACGGGTCCGACCGCCCGGGACCTTGCGTCGGGTCCGACCACCCGGGACGTTGCGTCGGTTCCGACCGCCCGGGACGTTGCGTCGGTTCCGACCGCTCGGGACCCTGTGTCCGTTCCGACCGCCCGGGACCTTGCGTCGGCTCCGACCGCCCGGGACCTTGCGTCGGTTCCGACCGCCCGGGACCTTGCGTCGGGTCCGACCGCCTGTGACGTTGCGTCGGGTCCGACCGCCCGGGACCTTGCGTCGGGTCCGACCGCCCGGGACCTTCCGTCGGGTCCAACCGCCCGGGTCCTTGCGTCGGGTCCGACCGCACGGGACCTTGCGTCGGATCCGACCGCCCGTGACCTTGCGACGGGTCCGACCGCCCGGGACCTTCCGTCGGGTCCGACCGCCCGGGACGTTGCGTCGGTTCCGACCGCCCGGGACCTTGCGTCGGTTCCGACCGCCCGGGACCTTACGTCGAGTCCGACCGCCCGGGATCTTGCGACGGTTCCGACCGCCCGGGACCTTGCGTCGGGTCCGACCGCCCGGGACGTTGCGTCGGTTCCGACCGCCCGGGACATTGCGTCGGTTCCGACCGCTCGGGACCCTTTGTCCGTTCCGACCGCCCGGGACCTTGCGTCGGCTCCGACCGCCCGGGACCTTGCGTCGGTTCCGACCGCCCCGGACCTTGCGTCGGGTCCGACCGCCTGTGACGTTGCGTCGGGTCCGACCGCCCGGGACCTTGCGTCGGGTCCGACCGCCCGGGACCTTGCGTCGGGTCCGACCGCCCGGGACCTTGCGTCGGGTCCGACCGCCCGGGACCTTGCGTCGGGTCCGACCGCCCGGGACCGTGCGTCGGGTCCGACCGCCCGGGACCTTGCGTCGGGTCCGACCGCCCGGGACCTTGCGTCGGGTCCGACCGCCCGGGACCTTGCGTCGGGTCCGTCCGCCCGGGACCTTGCGTCGGGTCCGACCACCCGGGACCTTGCGTCGGGTCCGACCGCCCGGGACCTTGCGTCGGGTCCGACCGCCCGGGTCCATGCGTCGGGTCCGACCGCACGGGACCTTGCGTCGGATCCGACCGCCCGGGACCTTGCGACGGGTCCGACCGCCCGGGACCTTCCGTCGGGTCCGACCGCCCGGGACGTTGCGTCGGTTCCGACCGCCCGGGACCTTGCGTCGGATCCGATTGCCCGGGACCTTGCGTCGGGTCCGAGCCCCCGGCCCCTTGCGTCGGGTCCGACCGCCCGGGACCTTACGTCGAGTCCGACCGCCCGGGATCCTGCGACGGGTCCGACCGCCCGGGACCTTGCGTCGGGTCCGACCGCCCGGGACGTTGCGTCGGTTCCGACCGCCCGGGACGTTGCGTCGGTTCCGACCGCTCGGGACCCTGTGTCCGTTCCGACCGCCCGGGACCTTGCGTCGGCTCCGACCGCCCGGGACCTTGCGTCGGTTCCGACCGCCCGGGACCTTGCGTCGGGTCCGACCGCCCGTGACGTTGCGTCGGGTCCGACCGCCCGGGACCTTGCGTCGGGTCCGACCGTCCGGGACCTTGCGTCGGGTCCGACCGACCGGGACCTTGCGTCGGGTCCGACCGCCCGGGACCTTGCGTCGGGTCCGACCGCCCGGGACCTTGCGTCGGGTCCGACCGCCCGGGACCTTGCGTCGGGTCCGACCGCCCGGGACGTTGCGTCGGTTCCGACCGCCCGGGACGTTGCGTCGGTTCCGACCGCTCGGGACCCTTTGTCCGTTCCGACCGCCCGGGACCTTGCGTCGGCTCCGACCGCCCGGGACCTTGCGTCGGTTCCGACCGCCCGGGACCTTGCGTCGGGTCCGACCGCCTGTGACGTGCGTCGGGTCCGACCGCCCGCGACCTTGCGTCGGGTCCGACCGCCCGGGACCTTGCGTCGGGTCCGACCGCCCGGGACCTTGCGTCGGGTCCGACCGCCCGGGACCTTGCGTCGGGTCCGACCGCCCGGGACCTTGCGTCGGGTCCGACCGCCCGGGGACCTTGCGTCGGGTCCGACCGCCCGGGACCTTGCGTCGGGTCCGACCGCCCGGGACCTTGCGTCGGATCCGATCGCCTGGGACCTTGCGTCGGGTCCGACCGCCCGGGACCTTACGTCGAGTCCGACCGCCCGGGATCTTGCGACGGGTCCGACCGCCCGGGACCTTGCGTCGGGTCCGACCGCCCGGGACGTTGCGTCGGTTCCGACCGCCCGGGACGTTGCGTCGGTTCCGACCGCTCGGGACCCTTTGTCCGTTCCGACCGCCCGGGACCTTGCGTCGCTCCGACCGCCCGGGACCTTGCGTCGGTTCCGACCGCCCGGGACCTTGCGTCGGGTCCGACCGCCTGTGACGTTGCGTCGGGTCCGACCGCCCGGGACCTTGCGTCGGGTCCGACCGCCCGCGACCTTGCGTCGGGTCCGACCGCCCGGGACCTTGCGTCGGATCCGACCGCTCGGGACCCTGTGTCCGTTCCGACCGCCCGGGCCCTTGCGTCGGTTCCGACCGCCCGGGAACTTGCGTCGGTTTCCGACCGCCCGGGACCTTGCGTCGGATCCGACTGCTCGGGACCTTGCGTCGGGTCCGACCGCCGGGGACCTTGCGTCGGGTCCGACCGCCCGGGACCTTGCGTCGGGTCCGACCGCCCGGGACCTTGCGTCGGGTCCGACCGCCCGGGACCTTGCGTCGGGTCCGACCGCCCGGGCCCTTGCGTCGGGTCCGACCGCCCGGGACCTTGCGTCGGGTCCGACCGCCCGGGACCTTGCGTCTGGTCCGACCGCCGGTACCTTGCGTCGGGTCCGACCGCCCGGGACCTTGCGTCGGGTCCGACCGCCCGGGACCTTGCGTCAGATCCGACCGCCCGGGACCTTGCGTCGGGTCCGACCGCCCGGGACCTTGCGTCGGGTCCGACCGCCCGGGACCTTGCATCGGGTCCGACCGCCCGGGACATTGCGTGGGGTCCGACGGCCCGGGACCTTGCGTCGGGTCCGACCGCCCGGGACCTTGCGTCGGGTCCGATCGCCCGGGACCTTGCGTCGGGTCCGACCGCCCGGGACCTTGCGTCGGGTCCGACCGCCCGGGACCTTGCGTCGGGTCCGACCGCCCGGGACCTTGCGTCGGATCCGATTGCCCGGGGCCTTTGCGTCGGGTCCGAGCCCCCGGCCCCTTGCGTCGGGTCCGACCTCCCGGGACCTTACGTCGAGTCCGACCGCCCGGGACCTTGCGACGGGTCCGACCGCCCGGGACCTTGCGTCGGGTCCGACCACCCGGGACGTTGCGTCGGTTCCGACCGCCCGGGACGTTGCGTCGGTTCCGACCGCTCGGGACCCTGTGTCCGTTCCGACCGCCCGGGACCTTGCGTCGGCTCCGACCGCCCGGGACCTTGCGTCGGTTCCGACCGCCCGGGACCTTGCGTCGGGTCCGACCGCCTGTGACGTTGCGTCGGGTCCGACCGCCCGGGACCTTGCGTCGGGTCCGACCGCCCGGGACCTTCCGTCGGGTCCGACCGCCCGGGTCCTTGCGTCGGGTCCGACCGCACGGGACCTTGCGTCGGATCCGACCGCCCGTGACCTTGCGACGGGTCCGACCGCCCGGGACCTTCCGTCGGGTCCGACCGCCCGGGACGTTGCGTCGGGTTCCGACCGCCCGGGACCTTGCGTCGGTTCCGACCGCCCGGGACCTTACGTCGAGTCCGACCGCCCGGGATCTTGCGACGGTTCCGACCGCCCGGGACCTTGCGTCGGGTCCGACCGCCCGGGACGTTGCGTCGGTTCCGACCGCCCGGGACGTTGCGTCGGTTCCGACCGCTCGGGACCCTTTGTCCGTTCCGACCGCCCGGGACCTTGCGTCGGCTCCGACCGCCCGGGACCTTGCGTCGGTTCCGACCGCCCCGGACCTTGCGTCGGGTCCGACCGCCTGTGACGTTGCGTCGGGTCCGACCGCCCGGGACCTTGCGTCGGGTCCGACCGCCCGGGACCTTGCGTCGGGTCCGACCGCCCGGGACCTTGCGTTGGGTCCGACCGCCCGGGACCTTGCGTCGGGTCCGACCGCCCGGGACCTTGCGTCGGGTCCGACCGCCCGGGACCGTGCGTCGGGTCCGACCGCCCGGGACCTTGCGTCGGGTCCGACCGCCCGGGACCTTGCGTCGGGTCCGACCGCCCGGGACCTTGCGTCGGGTCCGTCCGCCCGGGACCTTGCGTCGGGTCCGACCACCCGGGACCTTGCGTCGGGTTCCGACCGCCCGGGACCTTGCGTCGGGTCCGACCGGCCGGGACGTTGCGTCGGGTCCGACCACCCGGGACCTTGCGTCGGGTCCGACCGCCCGGGACCTTGCGTCGGGTTCCGACCGCCCGGGACCTTGCGTCGGGTCCGACCGCCTGTGACGTTGCGTCGGGTCCGACCGCCCGGGACCTTGCATCGGGTCCGACCGCCCGGGACTTTGCATCGGGTCCAACCGCCCGGGACCTTGCGTCGGGTCCGACCGCCCGGGACCTTGCATCGGGTCCGACCGCCCAGGACCTTGCGTCGGATCCGACCGCCCTTGACCTTGCGTCGGGTCCGACCGCCCGGGACCTTGCGTCGGGTCCGACCGCCCGGGACCTTGCGTCGGGTCCGACCGCCCGCAACCTTGCGTCGGGTCCGACCGCCCGGGACCTTGCGTCGGGTCCGACCGCCCGGGACCTTGCGTCGGGTCCGACTGCCCGGGACCTTGCGTCGGGTCCGACTGCCGGGACCTTGCGTCGTGTCCGACCGCCCGGGACCTTGCGTCGGGTCCGACCGCCCGCGACCTTGCGTCGGGTCCGACCGTCCGGGACCTTGCGTCGGGTCCGACCGCCCGGGACCTTACGTCGAGTCCGACCGCCCGGGATCTTGCGACGGGTCCGACCGCCCGGGACCTTGCGTCGGGTCCGACCGCCCGGGACGTTGCGTCGGTTCCGACCGCCCGGGACGTTGCGTCGGTTCCGACCGCTCGGGACCCTTTGTCCGTTCCGACCGCCCGGGACCTTGCGTCGGCTCCGACCGCCCGGGACCTTGCGTCGGTTCCGACCGCCCGGGACCTTGCGTCGGGTCCGACCGCCTGTGACGTTGCGTCGGGTCCGACCGCCCGGGACCTTGCGTCGGGTCCGACCGCCCGCGACCTTGCGTCGGGTCCGACCGCCCGGGACCTTGCGTCGGATCCGACCGCTCGGGACCCTGTGTCCGTTCCGACCGCCCGGGCCCTTGCGTCGGTTCCGACCGCCCGGGAACTTGCGTCGGTTCCGACCGCCCGGGACCTTGCGTCGGATCCGACTGCTCGGGACCTTGCGTCGGGTCCGACCGCCGGGGACCTTGCGTCCGGTCCGACCGCCCGGGACCTTGCGTCGGGTCCGACCGCCCGGGTCCTTGCATCGGGTCCGACCGCCCGGGACCTTGCGTCGGGTCCGAACGCCCGGGCCCTTGCGTCGGGTCCGACCGCCCGGGACCTTGCGTCGGGTCCGACCGCCCGGGACCTTGCGTCGGGTCCGACCGCCCGGGACCTTGCGTCGGGTCCGACCGCCCGGGACCTTGCGTCAGATCCGACCGCCCGGGACCTTGCGTCGGGTCCGACCGCCCGGGACCTTGTGTCGGGTCCGACCGCCCGGGGACCTTGCATCGGGTCCGACCGCCCGGGACATTGCGTGGGGTCCGACGGCCCGGGACCTTGCGTCGGGTCCGACCGCCCGGGACCTTGCGTCGGGTCCGATCGCCCGGGACCTTGCGTCGGGTCCGACCGCCCGGGACCTTGCGTCGGGTCCGACCGCCCGGGACCTTGCGTCGGATCCGATTGCCCGGGACCTTGGCGTCGGGTCCGAGCCCCCGGCCCCTTGCGTCGGGTCCGACCTCCCGGGACCTTACGTCGAGTCCGACCGCCCGGGACCTTGCGACGGGTCCGACCGCCCGGGACCTTGCGTCGGGTCCGACCACCCGGGACGTTGCGTCGGTTCCGACCGCCCGGGACGTTGCGTCGGTTTCCGACCGCTCGGGACCCTGTGGTCCGTTCCGACCGCCCGGGACCTTGCGTCGGCTCCGACCGCCCGGGTCCGACCGCCCGGGACCTTGCGTCGGGTCCGACCGCCTGTGACGTTGCGTCGGGTCCGACCGCCCGGGACCTTGCGTCGGGTCCGACCGCCCGGGACCTTGCGTCGGGTCCGACCGCCCGGGTCCATACGTCGGGTCCGACCGCACGGGACCTTGCGTCGGATCCGACCGCCCGGGACCTTGCGACGGGTCCGACCGCCCGGGACCTTCCGTCGGGTCCGACCGCCCGGGACGTTGCGTCGGTTCCGACCGCCCGGGACCTTGCGTCGGATCCGATTGCCCGGGACCTTGCGTCGGGTCCGAGCCCCCGGCCCCTTGCGTCGGGTCCGACCGCCCGGGACCTTACGTCGAGTCCGACCGCCCGGGATCCTGCGACGGGTCCGACCGCCCGGGACCTTGCGTCGGGTCCGACCGCCCAGGACGTTGCGTCGGTTCCGACCGCCCGGGACGTTGCGTCGGTTTCCGACCGCTCGGGACCCTGTGTCCGTTCCGACCGCCCGGGACCTTGCGTCGGCTCCGACCGCCCGGGACCTTGCGTCGGTTCCGACCGCCCGGGACCTTGCGTCGGGTCCGACCGCCCGTGACGTTGCGTCGGGTCCGACCGCCCGGGACCTTGCGTCGGGTCCGACCGTCCGGGACCTTGCGTCGGGTCCGACCGACCGGGACCTTGCGTCGGGTCCGACCGCCCGGGACCTTGCGTCGGGTCCGACCGCCCGGGACCTTGCGTCGGGTCCGACCGCCCGGGACCTTGCGTCGGGTCCGACCGCCCGGGACGTTGCGTCGGTTCCGACCGCCCGGGACGTTGCGTCGGTTCCGACCGCTCGGGACCCTTTGTCCGTTCCGACCGCCCGGGACCTTGCGTCGGCTCCGACCGCCCGGGACCTTGCGTCGGTTCCGACCGCCCGGGACCTTGCGTCGGGTCCGACCGCCTGTGACGTTGCGTCGGGTCCGACCGCCCGCGACCTTGCGTCGGGTCCGACCGCCCGGGACCTTGCGTCGGGTCCGACCGCCCGGGACCTTGCGTCGGGTCCGACCGCCTGGGACCTTGCGTCGGGTCCGACCGCCCGGGACCTTGCGTCGGGTCCGACCGCCCGGGACCTTGCGTCGGGTCCGACCGCCCGGGACCTTGCGTCGGGTCCGACCGCCCGGGACCTTGCGTCGGATCCGATCGCCCGGGACCTTGCGTCGGGTCCGACCGCCCGGGACCTTACGTCGAGTCCGACCGCCCGGGATCTTGCGACGGGTCCGACCGCCCGGGACCTTGCGTCGGGTCCGACCGCCTGGGACGTTGCGTCGGTTCCGACCGCCCGGGGCGTTGCGTCGGTTCCGACCGCTCGGGACCCTTTGTCCGTTCCGACCGCCCGGGACCTTGCGTCGGCTCCGACCGCCCGGGACCTTGCGTCGGTTCCGACCGCCCGGGACCTTGCGTCGGGTCCGACCGCCTGTGACGTTGCGTCGGGTCCGACCGCCCGGGACCTTGCGTCGGGTCCGACCGCCCGCGACCTTGCGTCGGGTCCGACCGCCCGGGACCTTGCGTCGGATCCGACCGCTCGGGACCCTGTGTCCGTTCCGACCGCCCGGGCCCTTGCGTCGGTTCCGACCGCCCGGGAACTTGCGTCGGTTCCGACCGCCCGGGACCTTGCGTCGGATCCGACTGCTCGGGACCTTGCGTCGGGTCCGACCGCCGGGGACCTTGCGTCGGGTCCGACCGCCCGGGACCTTGCGTCGGGTCCGACCGCCCGGGACCTTGCGTCGGATCCGACCGCCCGGGCCCTTGCGTCGGGTCCGACCGCCCGGGACCTTGCGTCGGGTCCGACCGCCCGGGACCTTGCGTCTGGTCCGACCGCCGGTACCTTGCGTCGGGTCCGACCGCCCGGGACCTTGCGTCGGGTCCGACCGCCCGGGACCTTGCGTCAGATCCGACCGCCCGGGACCTTGCGTCGGGTCCGACCGCCCGGGACCTTGCGTCGGGTCCGACCGCCCGGGACCTTGCATCGGGTCCGACCGCCCGGGACATTGCGTGGGGTCCGACGGCCCGGGACCTTGCGTCGGGTCCGACCGCCCGGGACCTTGCGTCGGGTCCGACCGCCCGGGACCTTGCGTCGGGTCCGACCGCCCGGGACCTTGCGTCGGGTCCGACCGCCCGGGACCTTGCGTCGGGTCCGACCGCCCGGGACCTTGCGTCGGATCCGATTGCCCGGGACCTTGCGTCGGGTCCGAGCCCCCGGCCCCTTGCGTCGGGTCCGACCTCCCGGGACCTTACGTCGAGTCCGACCGCCCGGGACCTTGCGACGGGTCCGACCGCCCGGGACCTTGCGTCGGGTCCGACCACCCGGGACGTTGCGTCGGTTCCGACCGCCCGGGACGTTGCGTCGGTTCCGACCGCTCGGGACCCTGTGTCCGTTCCGACCGCCCGGGACCTTGCGTCGGCTCCGACCGCCCGGGACCTTGCGTCGGTTCCGACCGCCCGGGACCTTGCGTCGGGTCCGACCGCCTGTGACGTTGCGTCGGGTCCGACCGCCCGGGACCTTGCGTCGGGTCCGACCGCCCGGGACCTTCCGTCGGGTCCAACCGCCCGGGTCCTTGCGTCGGGTCCGACCGCACGGGACCTTGCGTCGGATCCGACCGCCCGTGACCTTGCGACGGGTCCGACCGCCCGGGACCTTCCGTCGGGTCCGACCGCCCGGGACGTTGCGTCGGTTCCGACCGCCCGGGACCTTGCGTCGGTTCCGACCGCCCGGGACCTTACGTCGAGTCCGACCGCCCGGGATCTTGCGACGGTTCCGACCGCCCGGGACCTTGCGTCGGGTCCGACCGCCCGGGACGTTGCGTCGGTTCCGACCGCCCGGGACATTGCGTCGGTTCCGACCGCTCGGGACCCTTTGTCCGTTCCGACCGCCCGGGACCTTGCGTCGGCTCCGACCGCCCGGGACCTTGCGTCGGTTCCGACCGCCCCGGACCTTGCGTCGGGTCCGACCGCCTGTGACGTTGCGTCGGGTCCGACCGCCCGGGACCTTGCGTCGGGTCCGACCGCCCGGGACCTTGCGTCGGGTCCGACCGCCCGGGACCTTGCGTCGGGTCCGACCGCCCGGGACCTTGCGTCGGGTCCGACCGCCCGGGACCTTGCGTCGGGTCCGACCGCCCGGGACCGTGCGTCGGGTCCGACCGCCCGGGACCTTGCGTCGGGTCCGACCGCCCGGGACCTTGCGTCGGGTCCGACCGCCCGGGACCTTGCGTCGGGTCCGTCCGCCCGGGACCTTGCGTCGGGTCCGACCACCCGGGACCTTGCGTCGGGTCCGACCGCCCGGGACCTTGCGTCGGGTCCGACCGCCCGGGACCTTGCGTCGGGTCCGACCGCCCGGGACCTTGCGTCGGGTCCGACCGCCCGGGACCTTGCGTCGGGTCCGACCGCCCGGGACCTTGCGTCGGGTCCGACCAACCGGGACCTTGCGCGGATCCGATTGCCCGGGACCTTGCGTCGGGTCCGACCGCCCGGGACCTTGCGTCGCATCCGATCACCCGGGACCATGCGTCGGGTCCGCTCACCCGGGACCTTGCGTCGGGTCCGACCGCACGGGACCTTGCGTCAGATCCGACCGCCCGGGACCTTGCGACGGGTCCGACCGCCCGGGACCTTGCGTCGGGTCCGACCGCCCGGGACCTTGCGTCGGGTCCGACCGCCCGGGACCTTGCGTCGGGTCCGACCGCCCGGGACCTTGCGTCGGGTCCGACCGCCCGGGACCTTGCGTCGGGTCCGACCGCCCGGGACCTTGCGTCGGGTCCGACCGCCCGGGACCTTGCGTCGGGTCCGTCCGCCCGGGACCTTGCGTCGGGTCCGACCGCCCGGGACCTTGCGTCGGGTCCGACCGCCCGGGACCTTGCGTCGGGTCCGACCGCCCGGGACCTTGCGTCGGGTCCGACCACCCGCGACCTTGCGTCGGGTCCGACCGCCCGGGACCTTGCGTCGGGTCCGACCGCCCGGGACCTTGCGTCGGGTCCGACCAACCGGGACCTTGCGACGGGTCCGACCGCCCGGGACCTTCCGTCGGGTCCGACCGCCCGGGACGTTGCGTCGGTTCCGACCGCCCGGGACCTTGCGTCGGATCCGATTGCCCGGGACCTTGCGTCGGGTCCGAGCCCCCGGCCCCTTGCGTCGGGTCCGACCGCCCGGGACCTTACGTCGAGTCCGACCGCCCGGGATCCTGCGACGGGTCCGACCGCCCGGGACCTTGCGTCGGGTCCGACCGCCCGGGACGTTGCGTCGGTTCCGACCGCCCGGGACGTTGCGTCGGTTCCGACCGCTCGGGACCCTGTGTCCGTTCCGACCGCCCGGGACCTTGCGTCGGCTCCGACCGCCCGGGACCTTGCGTCGGTTCCGACCGCCCGGGACCTTGCGTCGGGTCCGACCGCCTGTGACGTTGCGTCGGGTCCGACCGCCCGGGACCTTGCGTCGGGTCCGACCGACCGGGACCTTGCGTCGGGTCCGACCGCCCGGGACCTTGCGTCGGGTCCGACCGCCCGGGACCTTGCGTCGGGTCCGACCGCCAGGGACCTTGCGTCGGGTCCGACCGCCCGGGACCTTGCGTCGGGTCCGACCGCCCGGGACGTTGCGTCGGTTCCGACCGCCCGGGACGTTGCGTCGGTTCCGACCGCTCGGGACCCTTTGTCCGTTCCGACCGCCCGGGACCTTGCGTCGGCTCCGACCGCCCGGGACCTTGCGTCGGTTCCGACCGCCCGGGACCTTGCGTCGGGTCCGACCGCCTGTGACGTTGCGTCGGGTCCGACCGCCCGGGACCTTGCGTCGGGTCCGACCGCCCGGGACCTTGCGTCGGGTCCGACCGCCCGGGACCTTGCGTCGGGTCCGACCGCCCGGGACCTTGCGTCGGGTCCGACCGCCCGGGACCTTGCGTCGGGTCGGGTCCGACCGCCCGGGACCTTGCGTCGGGTCCGACCGCCCGGGACCTTGCGTCGGGTCCGACCGCCCGGGACCTTGCGTCGGATCCGATCGCCCGGGACCTTGCGTCGGGTCCGACCGCCCGGGACCTTACGTCGAGTCCGACCGCCCGGGATCTTGCGACGGGTCCGACCGCCCGGGACCTTGCGTCGGGTCCGACCGCCCGGGACGTTGCGTCGGTTCCGACCGCCCGGGACGTTGCGTCGGTTCCGACCGCTCGGGACCCTTTGTCCGTTCCGACCGCCCGGGACCTTGCGTCGGCTCCGACCGCCCGGGACCTTGCGTCGGTTCCGACCGCCCGGGACCTTGCGTCGGGTCCGACCGCCTGTGACGTTGCGTCGGGTCCGACCGCCCGGGACCTTGCGTCGGGTCCGACCGCCCGGGACCTTGCGTCGGGTCCGACCGCCCGGGACCTTGCGTCGGGTCCGACCGCCCGGGACCTTGCGTCGGGTCCGACCGCCCGGGACCTTGCGTCGGGTCCGACCGCCCGGGACCTTGCGTCGGGTCCGACCAACCGGGACCTTGCGCGGATCCGATTGCCCGGGACCTTGCGTCGGGTCCGACCGCCCGGGACCTTGCGTCGCATCCGATCACCCGGGACCATGCGTCGGGTCCGACCGCCCGGGACCTTGCGTCGGGTCCGACCGCACGGGACCTTGCGTCAGATCCGACCGCCCGGGACCTTGCGACGGGTCCGACCGCCCGGGACCTTGCGTCGGGTCCGACCGCCCGGGACCTTGCGTCGGGTCCGACCGCCCGGGACCTTGCGTCGGGTCCGACCGCCCGGGACCTTGCGTCGGGTCCGACCGCCCGGGACCTTGCGTCGGGTCCGACCGCCCGGGACCTTGCGTCGGGTCCGACCGCCCGGGACCTTGCGTCGGGTCCGTCCGCCCGGGACCTTGCGTCGGGTCCGACCGCCCGGGACCTTGCGTCGGGTCCGACCGCCCGGGACCTTGCGTCGGGTCCGACCGCCCGGGACCTTGCGCCGGGTCCGACCACCCGCGACCTTGCGTCGGGTCCGACCGCCCGGGACCTTGCGTCGGGTCCGACCGCCCGGGACCTTGCGTCGGGTCCGACCAACCGGGACCTTGCGACGGGTCCGACCGCCCGGGACCTTCCGTCGGGTCCGACCGCCCGTGACGTTGCGTCGGTTCCGACCGCCCGGGACCTTGCGTCGGATCCGATTGCCCGGGACCTTACGTCGGGTCCGAGCCCCCGGCCCCTTGCGTCGGGTCCGACCGCCCGGGACCTTACGTCGAGTCCGACCGCCCGGGATCCTGCGACGGGTCCGACCGCCCGGGACCTTGCGTCGGGTCCGACCGCCCGGGACGTTGCGTCGGTTCCGACCGCCCGGGACGTTGCGTCGGTTCCGACCGCTCGGGACCCTGTGTCCGTTCCGACCGCCCGGGACCTTGCGTCGGCTCCGACCGCCCGGGACCTTGCGTCGGTTCCGACCGCCCGGGACCTTGCGTCGGGTCCGACCGCCTGTGACGTTGCGTCGGGTCCGACCGCCCGGGACCTTGCGTCGGGTCCGACCGTCCGGGACCTTGCGTCGGGTCCGACCGACCGGGACCTTGCGTCGGGTCCGACCGCCCGGGACCTTGCGTCGGGTCCGACCGCCCGGGACCTTGCGTCGGGTCCGACCGCCCGGGACCTTGCGTCGGGTCCGACCGCCCGGGACGTTGCGTCGGTTCCGACCGCCCGGGACGTTGCGTCGGTTCCGACCGCTCGGGACCCTTTGTCCGTTCCGACCGCCCGGGACCTTGCGTCGGCTCCGACCGCCCGGGACCTTGCGTCGGTTCCGACCGCCCGGGACCTTGCGTCGGGTCCGACCGCCTGTGACGTTGCGTCGGGTCCGACCGCCCGGGACCTTGCGTCGGGTCCGACCGCCCGGGACCTTGCGTCGGGTCCGACCGCCCGGGACCTTACGTCGGGTCCGACCGCCCGGGACCTTGCGTCGGATCCGACCGCCCGGGACCTTGCGTCGGGTCCGACCGCCCGGGACCTTGCGTCGGGTCCGACCGCCCGGGACCTTGCGTCGGGTCCGACCGCCCGGGACCTTGCGTCGGGTCCGACCGCCCGGGACCTTGCGTCGGGTCCGACCGCCCGGGACCTTGCGTCGGATCCGATCGCCCGGGACCTTGCGTCGGGTCCGACCGCCCGGGACCTTACGTCGAGTCCGACCGCCCGGGATCTTGCGACGGGTCCGACCGCCCGGGACCTTGCGTCGGGTCCGACCGCCCGGGACGTTGCGTCGGTTCCGACCGCCCGGGACGTTGCGTCGGTTCCGACCGCTCGGGACCCTTTGTCCGTTCCGACCGCCCGGGACCTTGCGTCGGCTCCGACCGCCCGGGACCTTGCGTCGGTTCCGACCGCCCGGGACCTTGCGTCGGGTCCGACCGCCTGTGACGTTGCGTCGGGTCCGACCGCCCGGGACCTTGCGTCGGGTCCGACCGCCCGCGACCTTGCGTCGGGTCCGACCGCCCGGGACCTTGCGTCGGATCCGACCGCTCGGGACCCTGTGTCCGTTCCGACCGCCCGGGCCCTTGCGTCGGTTCCGACCGCCCGGGAACTTGCGTCGGTTCCGACCGCCCGGGACCTTGCGTCGGATCCGACTGCTCGGGACCTTGCGTCGGGTCCGACCGCCGGGGACCTTGCGTCGGGTCCGACCGCCCGGGACCTTGCGTCGGGTCCGACCGCCCGGGACCTTGCGTCGGGTCCGACCGCCCGGGACCTTGCGTCGGGTCCGACCGCCCGGGCCCTTGCGTCGGGTCCGACCGCCCGGGACCTTGCGTCGGGTCGACCGCCCGGGGACCTTGCGTCGGGTCCGACCGCCCGGGACCTTGCGTCGGGTCCGACCGCCCGGGACCTTGCGTCGGGTCCGACCGCCCGGGACCTTGCGTCAGATCCGACCGCCCGGGACCTTGCGTCGGGTCCGACCGCCCGGGACCTTGCGTCGGGTCCGACCGCCCGGGACCTTGCATCGGGTCCGACCGCCCGGGACATTGCGTGGGGTCCGACGGCCCGGGACCTTGCGTCGGGTCCGACCGCCCGGGACCTTGCGTCGGGTCCGATCGCCCGGGACCTTGCGTCGGGTCCGACCGCCCGGGACCTTGCGTCGGGTCCGACCGCCCGGGACCTTGCGTCGGATCCGATTGCCCGGGACCTTGCGTCGGGTCCGACCGCCCGGGACCTTGCCTCGGTTCCGACCGTCCGGGACCTTGCGTCGGGTCCGACCGCCCGGGACCTTGCGTCGGGTCCGACCGCCCGGAACCTTGCATCGGGTCTGACCGCCCGGGAGCTTGAGTCGGGTTCGACTGCCCGGGACCTTGCATCGGGTCTGACCGCTCGGGACCTTGCCTCGGTTCCGACCGTCTGGGACCTTGCGTCGGGTCCGACTGCCCGGGACCTTGCGTCGGGTCCGACCGCCCGGGACCTTGCGTCGGGTCCGACGGCCCGGGACCTTGCGTCGGGTCCGACCGCCCGGGACGTTGCGTCGGTTCCGACCGCCCGGGACGTTGCGTCGGTTCCGACCGCTCGGGACCCTTGTCCGTTCCGACCGCCCGGGACCTTGCGTCGGCTCCGACCGCCCGGGACCTTGCGTCGGTTCCGACCGCCCGGGACCTTGCGTCGGGTCCGACCGCCCGGGACCTTGCGTCGGATCCGATCGCCCGGGACCTTGCGTCGGGTCCGACCGCCCGGGACCTTACGTCGAGTCCGACCGCCCGGGATCTTGCGACGGGTCCGACCGCCCGGGACCTTGCGTCGGGTCCGACCGCCCGGGACGTTGCGTCGGTTCCGACCGCCCGGGACGTTGCGTCGGTTCCGACCGCTCGGGACCCTTTGTCCGTTCCGACCGCCCGGGACCTTGCGTCGGGTCCGACCGCCCGGGACCTTGCGTCGGGTCCGACCGCCCGGGACCTTGCGTCGGGTCCGACCGTCCGGGACCTTGCGTCCCCCCCCCCGGGTGGGACCTTACGTCGAGTCCGACCGCCCGGGATCTTGCGACGGTTCCGACCGCCCGGGACCTTGCGTCGGGTCCGACCGCCCGGGACGTTGCGTCGGTTCCGACCGCCCGGGACGTTGCGTCGGTTCCGACCGCTCGGGACCCTTTGTCCGTTCCGACCGCCCGGGACCTTGCGTCGGCTCCGACCGCCCCGGACCTTGCGTCGGTTCCGACCGCCCCGGACCTTGCGTCGGGTCCGACCGCCCGGACCTTGCGTCGGGTCCGACCGCTCGGGACCCTTTGTCCGTTCCGACCGCCCGGGACCTTGCGTCGGCTCCGACCGCCCGGACCTTGCGTCGGTTCCGACCGCCCGGGACCTTGCGTCGGGTCCGTCCGCCCGGGACCTTGCGTCGGGTCCGACCGCCCGGGACCTTGCGTCGGGTCCGACCGCCCGGGACCTTGCGTCGGGTCCGACCGCCCGGGACCTTGCGTCGGGTCCGACCGCCCGGGACCTTGCGTCGGGTCCGACCGCCCGGGACCTTGCGTCGGGTCCGACCGCCCGGGACCTTGCGTCGGGTCCGACCGCCCGGGACCTTGCGTCGGGTCCGACCGCCCGGGACCTTGCGTCGGGTCCGACCGCCCGGGACCTTGCGTCGGGTCCGACCGCCCGGGACCTTGCGTCGGGTCCGACCGCCCGGGACCTTGCGTCGCATCCGATCACCCGGGACCATGCGTCGGGTCCGACCGCCCGGGACCTTGCGTCGGGTCCGACCGCACGGGACCTTGCGTCGGATCCGACCGCCCGGGACCTTGCGACGGGTCCGACCGCCCGGGACCTTGCGTCGGGTCCGACCGCCCGGGACCTTGCGTCGGGTCCGACCGCCCGGGACCTTGCGTCGGGTCCGACCGCCCGGGACCTTGCGTCGGGTCCGACCGCCCGGGACCTTGCGTCGGGTCCGACCGCCCGGGACCTTGCGTCGGGTCCGACCGCCCGGGACCTTGCGTCGGGTCCGTCCGCCCGGGACCTTGCGTCGGGTCCGACCGCCCGGGACCTTGCGTCGCGTCCGACCGCCCGGGACCTTGCGTCGGGTCCGACCGCCCGGGACCTTGCGTCGGGTCCGACCACCCGGGACCTTGCGTCGGGTCCGACCGCCCGGGACCTTGCGTCGGGTCCGACCGCCCGGGACCTTGCGTCGGGTCCGACCAACCGGGACCTTGCGCGGATCCGATTGCCCGGGACCTTGCGTCGGGTCCGACCGCCCGGGACCTTGCGTCGCATCCGATCACCCGGGACCATGCGTCGGGTCCGACCGCCCGGGACCTTGCGTCGGGTCCGACCGCACGGGACCTTGCGTCGGATCCGACCGCCCGGGACCTTGCGACGGGTCCGACCGCCCGGGACCTTCCGTCGGGTCCGACCGCCCGGGACGTTGCGTCGGTTCCGACCGCCCGGGACCTTGCGTCGGTTCCGACCGCCCGGGACCTTACGTCGGTTCCGACCGGCCGGGACCTTGCGTCAGGTCCGACCGCCCGGGACCTTGCGTCGGGTCCGACCGCCCGGGACCTTGCGTCGGGTCCGACCGCCCGCGACCTTGCGTCGGATCCGACCGCCCGCGACCTTGCGTCGGATCCGATTGCCTGGGACCTTGCGTCGGGTCCGACCGCCCGGGACCTTGCGTCGGGTCCGACCGCCCGGGACCTTGCATCGGGTCCGACCGCCCAGGACCTTGCGTCGGATCCGACCGCCCTTGACCTTGCGTCGGGTCCGACCGCCCGGGACCTTGCGTCGGGTCCGACCGCCCGGGACCTTGCGTCGGGTCCGACCGCCCGTGACATTGCGTCGGGTCCGACCGCCCGGGAACATGCGTCGGGTCCGACGGCCCGGGACCTTGCCTCGGGTCCGACCGCCCGGGACCCTGTGTCCGTCCCGACCGCCTGGGACCTTGCGTCGGTTCCAACCGCCCGGGACGCTGCATCGGTTCCGACCGCTCGGGACCCTGTGTCCGTTCCGACCGCCCGGGACCTTGCGTCGGTTCCGACCGCCCGGGACCTTGCGTCGGTTCCGACCGCCCGGGACCTTGCGTCGGTTCCGACCGCCCGGGACCTTGCGTCGGTTCC
>NW_027593809.1:0-26730 GCF_964213995.1 Mustelus asterias | reverse complement strand
GTTATAAAAGCGACTGAACCTTGTCTGCTGGATGGCTAGCTCCATCTGCTGGACTACCTTATACTAGGGGGAGGTAAATATAACATGTTCAGGTGTGCACCTCTCTCCTGTATCCTGGCTCTTTCTGGGATTGTTTTTGCTGGAGTTCAGTTGAATGAGGGGGTAGATCTCATCGAGATCTAACAGGACTGGACAGGGGAGATGCAGGGAGGATGTTCCCGATGGTGGGGGGAGTCCAGAACCAGGGGTCACAGTCTGAGGATTCGGGGTAGACCATTTAGGACGGAGGTGAGGAGACATTCACCCAAAGAGTGGTGAGTCTGTGGGAATTCATTCCCACAGGAAGTAGTTGACGCCAAAACATTGAATGTATTCAAGAGGCGGCTGGATATAGCACTTGGGGGCGAATGGGATCAAAGGTTATGGGGAGAAAGCAGGATTAGGCTATTGAGTTGGACAATTGGTTAAGAAAGCCCCATCAACGCCTCTACTTTCTCACAAGACTAAGGAAATTTGGCATGTCAGCTACAACTCTCATCAACTTTTACAGATGCACAATAGAAATCATCTTTCCGGATGTATCACAGCTTGGTCTGGGCTCCTGCTCTGCCCAAGACCGCAAGAAACTACAAAAGGTCGTGAATGTAGCCCAATCCATCACGCAAACCAGCCTCCCATCCATTGACTCCGTCTACACTTCCCGCTGCCTCGGGGAAAAGCAGCCAGCATAATCAAGGACCCTCACGCACCCCGGACATTCTCTCTTCCACCTTCTTCCGTCGCAAAAAAAGTACAAAAGTCTGAATTGATTTGGCTGGATTCCATTTATTACTGTCCCATGTATTGGGATACAGTGAAAAGTATTGTTTCTTGCGCGCGATAGAGACAAAGCATACCATTCATAGAGTACATAGATTTGATTTATTATTGCCACATGTATTGGGATACAGTGAAAAGTATTGTTTCTTGCGCGCTACACAGACAACGCATACCGTTCATAGAGAAAGAAACAAGAGAGTGCAGAATGTAAATTTGAGAAGCATAGAATGAGATTAAAAGATAGAATTGAAGGTGTGTTGGGCACAGCTTGCAAGAAATTGCTTCACTCCGGTGCCATCTTGGAAAGGACACATACCGACCGACTCAAGAACAGCTTCTTCCCTGCTGCCATCAGACTTTTGAATGGACCTACCTCATATTAAGTTGATCTTTCTCTACACCCTAGCTATGACTGTAACACTACATTCTGCACCCTCTCCTTTCCTTCTCTATGAATGGTATGCTTTGTCTGTATAGCGCGCAAGAAACAATACTGTATACTAATACATGTGACATGATACATGGACTCAAAAGAAAAATCTTTATCTCAGAGTTATACTCCAATCACCGATATTCCAAAGCATTTTTGAGCCTCATCCCGGAAAAGCATTTCACCGCGTTCAGCTTTGCAAAGCACACAATCTTCCTTGAAGGCGTGTCCACGGCCAGCCGTGGGAGGGTACAAAATATATTTTTAAATTCATTCATAGGATGTGGATGTTCCTGGCTAGATCACCATTTATAGTTTGTAAGAATTAGGCCATTCGGCCCATCGAGTCCGCTCCGGCATTCGATCAGGGCTGATATTCTCCTCATCCTCATTTTTCTGCCTTCTCCCCGTAACCCTTCACCCCCATTCCCAATTAAAAACCTGTCTAACTCCCTCCTTAAATTTACTCACTGTCTCCACTTGCCTGGATGAGTGCGGCTCCCAACAACAATCTCCACTTGCCTGGATGAGTGCGGCTCCAACAACAATCTCCACTTGCCTGGATGAGTGCGGCTCCAACAACAATCTCCACTTGCCTGGATGAGTGCGGCTCCCAACAACAATCTCCACTTGCCTGGATGAGTGCGGCTCCAACAACAATCTCCACTTGCCTGGATGAGTGCGGCTCCCAACAACAATCTCCACTTGCCTGGATGAGTGCGACTCCCAACAACAATCTCCACTTGCCTGGATGAGTGCGACTCCCAACAACAATCTCCACTTGCCTGGATGAGTGCGACTCCCAACAACAATCTCCACTTGCCTGGATGAGTGCGGCTCCCAACAACAATCTCCACTTGCCTGGATGAGTGCGACTCCCAACAACAATCTCCACTTGCCTGGATGAGTGCGACTCCCAACAACAATCTCCACTTGCCTGGATGAGTGCGACTCCCAACAACAATCTCCACTTGCCTGGATGAGTGCAGCTCCAACAACAATCTCCACTTGCCTGGATGAGTGCAGCTCCAACAACACTCTCCAG
The DNA here is from genome assembly GCF_964213995.1 of Mustelus asterias. Lineage (NCBI taxonomy): Eukaryota > Metazoa > Chordata > Chondrichthyes > Carcharhiniformes > Triakidae > Mustelus > Mustelus asterias. Next base: position 24,436 of record NW_027593809.1, on the reverse strand, counting down.
TTGCCTGGATGAGTGCGGCTCCCAACAACAATCTCCACTTGCCTGAATGAGTGCAGCTCCAACAACAATCTCCACTTGCCTGGATGAGTGCAGCTCCAACAACACTCTCCAGTTGCCTGGATGAGTGCGGCTCCCAACAACAATCTCCACTTGCCTGGTTGAGTGCGACTCCAACAACAATCTCCACTTGCGTAGATGAGTGCGACTCCAACAACAATCTCCACTTGCCTGGATGAGTGCAGCTCCAACAACAATCTCCACTTGCCTGGATGAGTGCGGCACCCAACAACAATCTCCACTTGCCTGGTTGAGTGTGACTCCAACAACAATCTCCACTTGCGTAGATGAGTGCGACTCCAACAACAATCTCCACTTGCCTGGATGAGTGCAGCTCCAACAACAATCTCCACTTGCCTGGATGAGTGCGGTTCCCAACAACAATCTCCACTTGCCTGGATGAGTGCGACTCCCAACAACAATCTCCACTTGCCTGAATGAGTGCAGCTCCAACAACAATCTCCACTTGCCTGGATGAGTGCGGCTCCAACAACAATCTCCACTTGCCTGGATGAGTGCGGCTCCCAAAACAACACTTGAGAAACGTGACATCATCAGGACAAAGCAGCCCCGCCCGATCGACACGCTAACCACAAACACTCACTCCCTCCACCACTGATGCACAGTGGCAGCCGTGTGTACCATCTACAAGATGCACCGCAGCGACTCATCAAGGCTCCTTCAACAGCACCTTCCAAACCCGCCACCTCTACCAACTAGAAGGACAATGGGGGTGAGGCAGCAGACACATGGGGAACACCCACCGCCTGCAAGTTCCCCCCTTCAAGCCACTCACCATCCCGACTTGGAAATATATCGGCCGTTCCTTCACTGTGGCTGGAGTCAAAATCCTGGAACTCCCTCCCTAACAGCACCATGGGTGCACCTACCCCACACGAGTACAAGAAGACAACTCACCCATCACCTTATCGAGGGCTAATAGGGAATGGGTAGCAAAGATCCCCCTTATATGAGGAAAGATGTAGTGGGATTGGAGGCAGTTCAGAGGAGGTTCACTGGATTGATTCCAGAGATGAGGGGTTTGTCGTGTGAAGAGAGATTGAACAGTTCAGGCCGACACTCTCTGGGATTTAGAAGAACGAGGGGAGGTCAAACTGAGGTGCACGAGATGATAAAAGGTCTGGATAAAGTAGACGGGGAGCGGATGCTTCCTCTTGTGGGACATTCTGGGACGAGAGGTCTCAGGATAAGGGGCAGCAAATTTAAAACAGAGTTGGGGGAGAAACTACTTCCCCCAAAGGGTTGTGAATCTGTGGAATTCGCTGCCCCCCAAAGTGCAGAGGATGCTGGGACAGTGAGTACATTTAAGGGGGGAGTTAGACAGGTTTTTAATTGGGAATGGGGGTGAAGGGTTACGGGGAGAAGGCAGGAAAATGGGGATGAGGAGAATATCAGCCCTGATCGAATGGCGGAGCGGACTCGATGGTCTAATTCTGCTCCTATATCTCATGAATATTCCGGAAGGTGACAAACTTTATTGCATTTTGAGTTTGAGTAAAAAGTCTATTTTTTTTTGTGTTTATAAGTGGGAAATGGATTTATCTAAACAGCATTCCATTAAATTCATCTTTTATTGGGTTTGTTAATAGATTAGTTAATTGTTAGTTAGATAAATAAAGTGTTTCTCGTTGATTTTACAGAGCGAGTCGCAGGTAGTTTTGATTTAATCACGAAAAGTTGCTGTAGGCAGATTATACTATTTCTCACGTACTCTCTCGATAGATTATGAAAGTCTCTTTGAGTGGTTGAGTGTTAATTCTCTGAGAGGAGATCACCCTGCAGGTTCAGTCGGCAGTTAGGAAGGCAAATGCAATGTTAGCATTCATGTTAAGAATACAAGAACAGGGATGTACTTCTGAGGCTGTATAAGGCTCTGGTCAGACCCCATTTGGAGTATTGTGAGCAGTTTTGGGCCCCGTATCTGAGGAAGAATTAGATTTGATTTGATTTATTATTGTCACATGCATTGGGATACAGTGAAAAGTATTGTTTCTTGCGCGCTATACAAAGCATACCGTTCATAGAGTACGTGGATTTGATTTATTATTGTCACATGTATTGGATACAGTGAAACGTATTGTTTCTTGCGCACTATACAGACAAAGCATACCGTTCATAGAGGCCTCCCAACAGCCCACGGGAAGTTGAGGAACGGATATGTAAGGAGATTCTGGACAGGTGCAGAAAAAATAGGGTTGTTGTAGTGGGAGACTTTAATTTCCCTCACATAGACTGGAAATTGCTTAGGGCTGGGGGCCTGGATGGGGAAGAATTTATAAAATGTGTACAGGAAGGTTCTTTGGAACAATATGTTGACAGTCCAACTAGAGAGGGGACTATACTGGACCTAGTACTGGGGAATGAGCCCAGTCAGGTCATCAAAGTTGCAGTAGGGGAACATGTGGCAAATAGTGACCACAATTCTGTAAACTTTAGGATAGTAATGGAAAAAGATGAGTGTTGTCCTATGGGTAAGGTACTGAATTGGGGGAAGGTTAACTATAGCCGGATTAGGCAGAATTTGGTGGCTGTTGATTGGGAGAGGCTGTTCGAGGGTAAATCCACATCTGGCATGTGGGAGTCTTTTCAGGAGCAGTTGATAGGACTGCAGGACAGGCATGTGCCTGTAAAGAGGAAGGATAGGAAAGGTAGGATTTGAGAGCCGTGGATAACCAGTGAAATTGTGGGTCTAATCAAAAAGAAAAAAGAGGCATACATGAGGTCCAGGCAGCTAAAAACAGATGGAGCACTGGAGGAATACAGAGAAAGTAGAAAAGAACTCAAACAGGGACTTTGAAGGGCAAAAAGGGGTCACAAAATGTCGTTGGCAGACAGGATTAAGGAGAATCCCAAGGCATTTTATACATACGTTAGGAACAAGACGGTAGGGAAAGAATCGGACCTCTCAGGGACAAAGGAGGGGAATTATGCTTAGAACCAAAGGAAGTAGGTGAGATCCTAAACGAATACTTTGCATCAGTATTCACAAAGGAGAGGGACATGTTGACTGGTAGTGCCTTAGAGAGATGTGTTGACCCATTAGAAAAAATCTCAATTACAAGGGAGGAAGTGTTAGGTTTTTTAGGAAACATTAAGACAGACAAATCCCCAGGGCCGGATGGCATCTATCCTAGACCACTCAGGGAGGCGAGAGATGCAATTGCTGGGCCTCTAACAGAAATCTTTGTCTCTTCACTGGACACAGGTGAGGTCCCAGAGTATTGGAGGATAGCAATTGTGGTCCCGTTATTTAAGAAGGGTAGCAAGGATAACCCAGGTAATTATAGGCCAGTGAGCTTGACGTCTGTGGTAGGGAAGTTGTTGGACAAGATTCTTAGAGATAGGATATATGCGCATTTAGAACTGAACAATCTCATTAGTGATAGGCAGCATGATTTTGTATGAGAGAGGTCATGCCTCACAAATTTGGTTGAGTTTTTTGAGGAGGTGACAAAAGCGATTGACGAGGGAAGGGCCGTGGATGTCGTCTATATGGATTTTAGTAAAGCGTTTGACAAGGTCCCTCATGGCAGGCTGGTGCAAAAGATTAAATCTCATGGGATAAAAGGTGAGCTAGCTAGATGGGTGGAGAACTGGCTTAGCCATAGAAAGAAGTTTAACAACACCAGGTTAAAGTCCAACAGGTTTATTTGGTAGCAAAAGCCACACAAGCTTTCGAAGCTCTAAGCCCCTTCTTCAGGTGAGTGGGAATTCTGTGAAAATTCTTCGAAAGCTTGTGTGGCTTTTGCTACCAAATAAACCTGTTGGACTTTAACCTGGTGTTGTTAAACTTCTTACTGTGTTTACCCCAGTCCAACGCCGGCATCTCCACATCATGTTAGCCATAGAAGACAGAGGGTAGCAGTGGAGGGGTCTTTTTCCGGTTGGAGGTCTGTGACTAGTAGTGTTCTGCAGGGCTCTGTACTGGGACCTCTGCTGTTTGTGATATGTATGAACGATTTGGAGGAAGATGTAGCTGGTGTGATCAGTAAGTTTGCGGACGACATGGAGATTGCTGGAGTTGCGGATAGTGATGAACGTTGTCAGAGAATACAGCAGGATATAGATAGGCTAGAACATTGGGCAGAGAAATGGCAGATGGAATTTAATCCAGATAAATGCGAAGTGATGCATTTCGGTAGATCTAATGTAAGGGGGAGCTATACAATAAATGGCAGAACCATCAGGAGTATAGACACACAGAGGGACCTGGGTGTACAAGTCCACAGATCCTTAAAGGTGGCAGCACAGGTGGAGAGGGTGGTGAAGAAGGCATATGGCATGCTTGCCTTTATTGGACAGGGCATAGAATATAAAAATTGGCATATGATGTTGCAGCTGTATAGAACGTTGGTTCGGCCGCATTTGGAATACTGCATCCAGTTCTGGTCGCCACACTACCAGAAGGACGTGGAGGCTTTGGAGAGAGTACAGAGGAGGTTTACCAGGATGTTGCCTGGTATGGAGGGGCTTAGCTATGAGGAGAGATTGGATAAACTGGGGTTGTTCTCCCTGGAAAGACGGAGGATGAGGGGCGACCGAATAGAGGTGAGCAAATCCAAAGCTCCTGCACACCCACCGCTCACTGTGGTGCATTTTTATCACACCGGCTCGCTCAGGAATGCAAGCGGCCATCCCCGAGGCATCCACAAGTTCAATCTCGGGTTCCCATGCTTCGAGAAGGGTGCGTGTTGGATCTTAAAATGCATAGGAAAAGCAAATCTTGCTTCCCTTCAGCCCCTCCTGTTGCAAAGGGTAAAAGGATTCGAGCCATGCCCTAAAGCCTTGTCAGTGGCCAATCTGAAGCCGCTTGGTGAGAAGATGCAAAAGGGATCTTGGTGGCTCTTGCTGTCTCTGCCCCCAACAGAGTAACTTGGTTCCATCCACAAGAGCAAACCGTGTTATGAGAATGTTTACCAGCTGGAGCCGAGGTCATGTCTCAGGACAAGAACTTACAATAGGAGCTCGGAGGGGGGGGGGGGGGGGGGGTGAGGAAATTAAGTTACAGCTACTGTCAAGACAGCTGTCAGCAAGAATGGTAAGTGCTTATGTGCAGACAAGGCCTGGGTGAGGTCAGCAATTGCTTCTTCAGAGGAGTGACTAATTTTACCTTGAGTCAGTTTCTTAAACAGTGTGTTCCCTGCCATGGCCATAGGAGTCATGATGTGGAGATGCCGGCGTTGGACTGGGGTGAACACAGTAAGAGTTTTAACAACACCAGGTTAAAGTCCAACAGGTTTATTTGGTAGCAAATACCATTAGCTTTCGGAGCACATTTCCACTCCATCTGACGAAGGAGCAGCGTTCCGAAAGCTAATGGTATTTGCTACCAAATAAACCTGTTGGACTTTAACCTGGTGTTGTTAAAACTCTTACTATGGCCACAGGAACCAAAGTACAAGAACTCATACCAGAAAACAAGATAGGTGACATTTTATGCTCATGATGGATTTGGAGACGGTTTTCTATTGGATAAGAGAGGACAAAAGCTATACAATATGCGTGTACGGCGCGGGGGCACAGTGGGTTAGCACTGCTGCCTCACAGCGCCAGGGACCCGGGTTCGATTCCCAGATTGGGTCACTGTCTGTGTGCAGTTTGCATGTTTTCCCTGTGTGTGTGTGGGTTTCCTCGCAAAGATGTGTGAGTTAGGTCGTTGGCTATGCTAAATTGGCCCTAGTGTCAGGGGGATTAGCAGGGTAAGTATTTGGGGTTACGGGAATAGGGCCTGGGTGGGATTGTGGTCAGTGCAGAGTCGATGGGCCGAATGGCCTCCTTCTGCACTGTAGGGATTCTATGATTGGTGGACTATGTATATAAACTAAGGATTGGAAAGTTGCTCGTTTCTCATCCGCTGTAATGAACTATAACTGCAATACATCTGTATGAATCGACAGAACACCTGGGAGTGTATCACACTGTATCTGCGTTCTCCTCACACATGAATAATAAAGCTTGGAAGATTGAGTACTCTTGGTGCCATAGTGTTGATTGTACCCAAGTCGGCCGTTCCTTCACTGTCGCTGCTTCAAAGTCCCGGAAACCCCTCCCTAACAGCGCCAAGGGTATACCTACACCACACCGGACTGCAGTGGTTGACTGCCACCTTCTCAAGGGGCAATTAGGGATGGGCAATAAGTGTTGGGTCAAGCCAGCAACACCCGCATCCAGCACGAATTCAAATATCCATCCAACCGTTTTCAGTGGACTCAATGCTCAACTCTCCAGAGCAGAAAATTTCAAAGATCCACAACACTCGGAGTGAAGAAACCTCTCCTTAGCTCAGGCCAAAATGGCTAACGCCTTACTCAGAAACTGCACCCTCTCAGGTTATACCGTGTCTGGCTAAGAAGTTGAGAGGTTAATAGAAGTTAATGCGAGCTTTGACAAAGGGTCATCTGGACTGGAAACGTCAGCTCTTTTCTCTCATTCCAGATGCTGCCAGACCTGCTGAGATTTTCCAGCATTCTCTCTTTTGGTTTCAGGTTCCAGCCTCCGCAGTAATTTGCTTTTATTGTTTTAAGAAGTTGATAGTTTTCAGTGGGGACCGGTCTGTTGCAGCATAGCCCAAGGTTGGCAACCCCTACTCAAGAAATATGGAAGTGCCAATTTCAAGGGGGCACAGGTTCCAGGTGAGAGGGGGAAAAGTTTAAGGGAGATGCGCAGGGGAGGTTTTTCCACGCAGAGAGTGGTGGGCGCCTGGAACGCGCTGCCAGAGGTGGTGGTGGAAGCGGGTGCATTAGCAACATTTAAGAGGCACCTGAACAGGTACATGAATAGGTCGGGAATAGAGGGAAACGGTCTGAGTAAGGGCAGAAGGTTTTTGTTTTAGTTTAGTTAGGGCATCGTGATCGGCAGAGGCTTGGAGGGCCGAAGGACCTAAGATTCTTGCGCAGGGAGCGAGTTCCCCAGTCTTGGGAAACAAAGGGTGGGTGTTGCTGGGAAAAATAAATTCAATCGAGTCCTGCAATGAGGGGGTTATCCCATGAGGAAAGGTTGGACAGGCTGGGTCTGTATCTGCTGGTGTTTAGAAAGACAAGAGGTCATCTTATTGAAACATACAAAATGCTGAAATGTCTTGACTGGGTGGACGGGGGAAGGATGTTCCCCCTTTGTGGGGGAAATCTAGAACTAGGCGAACACAGGTTAAAAACATAGGGTCTCCCATTTGAAACATGGACTTTTCTCTCTCTCAGGCTTGAGAAGAGCGAGTTGGAGGCAGGGTCATTGATTATTTTTCAGACTCAGTTAGACTCTTGACTTGGGTGAGGTGGGGCGGGGGGTGGAATTGAAGCCACAAAGGTTGTACAGGCACATGGCGTGCTCTCCTTCATTGGCAGAGGTACACAATATAAAAGGAAGGATACAATGTTGGAACACTGCTGAGGCTACAACTGGACTATGGTGTGCAGTTCTGGTCACCATATTACCGGAGGATGTAATTGCTCTGGAGGGAGTGCAGAGGTGGTTCCCAGCTGTTTCCAGGGCGAGAAAAGTGTAGCTTTGTGGAGAGATTGGAATGGCTGGGGTTATTTTCCTTGGAACTAGGAAGGCTGAGGGGTGCTTTGATAAAGATGTACAAAATTAAGAGAAGAGTGAGTGGACAGGATAATTTTTTTCTCTCGACGGAGAATTCTAGAGCCAGGGGCCATAGATTCAGGATAAGCGGCAATTGGTGTAGAGTGGACATGAGGAAGAGCTTTTTACGCAGAGGGTGGTGGGTGTCTGGAATTCGCTGCTCAAGTTGGTGGTGGAGGCAGTGACCCTAAATTCTATTAAAAAGTACCTGGATCTGCACCTTGAGTGCTGGAAGCCACAGGGCTCTGGGCTCGATGCAGGAAGGCAGGATTAGAAAGGGTGCCTGGGTGTCCTCAGGCTGGCATGGACCAGATGGCTTTCTGCTATGCTGTAACTTCCCTATGGTTTTAAACAGATCAGCTGTAGTCTCACTGGGCAACAGTGGTTACCACTGCTTCCCCTCAGCTCAGGTTCGATTCCCAGCTTTGGTCACTGTGGAGTCTACACGTTCTCCCCCGTATCTGCACAGGTTTCCTCCACAGTCCGAAAGACGTGCTGGTTAGGGTGCATTGGCCGTGCTAAATTCTCCCTCAGGAACCAGAGTGTGGCAACCATGGGAGTTTCACAGTAACTTCATTGCAGTGTTAATGTAAGCCTTACTTGTGACGCTAATAAATAAATTCATTGACTGGTGGACCGAGAAAAAGAACTTAAGAGAAATCAACTGAGAAACTCCTAAAACCCGCACACTCCGAAACATCAAACTTTCTTTTCAGTTGCTGACTGACCTGGCGACACATTCTGAGTGCTTTTCAACCAGTGACCCACAGGCAGGTGGGGTGGGGGAGTCGGGAGGGGAGAGAAAAAAATGCAAATGCACTTTGCTCTCTGCAAGATGCTGCGAGGTTGAGTTTGCAAAAGTGGAAATGTGATGCTGGCAAAGATGTAAAAAAAAGATGCTGGAGGGCAACAAACATTGCCTTAAAAACAGTCCCTTTAAAAGCTGGTGTTTTGTTTCAATGCTTTGAGGTTTATAATGCAAAGTACACACAGAGTCCCAGACTGAAACATTCATATCAAAGAGTCAAACAGTAGTCTTGACAAGGTAACCTGTTTGTGCTCGAATTTAGCCCAATCAATTTGAAGCAGGCACTCAGCTACCAAGAACCTCTAAGATTTGAATTTGATGGTGACGGGAAAAAAAATCAGTCCAAACCTATGGTAGGAAAATTGATAGGTCATCACAGGTATAGAGTGCAAGGGGGAAAATCAGGGTTAGCAACTGCCATTTCTCAGGTCTGAGAGATCAGCTCTCCACCCTCTCAGCTTTATATATCTCTCTTGAGAGAACGCACCATCTAACCAGCAAAAGGTACCACATCAAAAAGAACTTGGAGAAACTCCAGAAGGTTCCAAAAGAGACAAAACCTGGTTGAAGGTGAGAGGGGGAAAGTTTAAAGGGATATGTGCGGGGGGGGGGGGGGGGGGGGGGGAGGTTTTTCATACAGAATGATGGGTGCCTGGAGTGCACTACCAGAGGTGGTGGAAGCAGGCACATTAGCAACACTTAAGAGGCATCTGAATGGGAACATGAATAGGGAGGGAATAGGAGGGATACGGGCCGAATGTTCTTGTTTAGTTAGGGCATCATGATCGGCACAGGCTTGGGAGGGCCGAAGATTCTTGTGGAGGGAGCAAGTTCAGGCAGAGGAACAAGGGTGGCTAGAAAAATTAAAAGTCAATCAGTTGCATATTTTTTTGAGTGACTAAATTCTATCACTACTTTTTTTGGGTAATGAATGAACCTTGTATTTATTTGAACAGCATTCCAGTAGAATCTTATTTTATTCGATGTGTTACTTGTTTGGTTAAATCTCCTGGTTAGTTAAATAAATAAACTGTTACGTGTTCATTTGAAAGTGAGTGTCAGGTATTCCTGGTTTAGTTACCCACTAAACGTGAATGAAGAACAGTTCACACCTTCCCACACACTTTTAACAGATTACAGGGTGAGGGATTCCTCTCCTGGGGGGGAATTCGGTGTGTGATAATATAATCAGGGCCTAGTTTTAAGACTGATTAAATTGGATATCCTAAATTAAAAGAATTGGGCATATTAAAATCAAACACAGTCAAACCTCGGGTAGGCCAATTGTACAGATACATAAACATGTCTGGAGCTGACCCATCAATCACCTCTCAAGGATCATTGCACTCTACTGAGACCCAGCAGGAGATCATCGCACCCCATTGAAATGCACTGGCCTATTGTTAGAAGCCCAGACTTTCTGTCACCTAGAGTTCCTGCAGTTACCTTATCTGGCAACAGCATGGAGATGAGACACCTGGGGGTGGGCCCCAGTGTCCTGTCAGGCAGACATCAAGAAACCCACTGGGTATTGGAACCCCCTCCTGGGACCTCATTGGCCGGAAACCAGAGAAGTTTCTGGAAAGGGAGGCAGGCAGGCAGGGGGATAAAGGTACATATCTCAGACACAGCAGCAGAGAAGATTCGACGAGGGAGGCGACCTTGACCATTCGGAAGACTGACCAGAGGAAGGAAGGAAGTAGCTGCCATCGAGACTCACCTTCATGACGGCGGACCAGAGGGACTCTGAGCCTGCAGTTTAACCAAACCATCTTTGCGGGTAGTATACTTCAATCTGGGGTATCCACTTGTTTTGTGTGGGTACTTTAAGGATTAATAGTATTATTATTAATAAACTTGTTGAACCTTTACTTGTGTTTGTTCTTTGTCCACCTTGCAAATAAGAGCACGGTGGGGGGGGGGGGGGTGTAAAACCTTGGAGTAAGCAAACTGGTCGAAAGTATCTGAGAATTCGCAGGTTCCAACGGGCGTCACATCTCAAGAAGGGGGAGCAACCCTGCCCGTCGCAACAGAGAAAGGGAAAACGAGACAGAGAACCTGTAAAAGAAAAATGTAACTAAAAGGAACAGAAGTAGCCGGCTTACAGTTTATAGAAATGTGTGTGTGTAGTTTTTCTTAAAAAAGATTTTTTTTTTTTTTATTTCCTTGTCTTTTCTCAATTACAGGTACATCGTGAATACTTACAAAGCAACTGGGGGGAAAGGTGAGGGGGAGGGGGAGGGGGGTGTTGGGTGAAGTCTCAAAACGTAAACAAAGTCAGTGACAAGATCAAAAGGTACAGTATTCCATGCAAGTTATCATACAGCAAGTTACACTCTAGAAAAAAGGTAGAGGCGGCTGCTCTGGTCAACCGTGACTATTAAAAACTAAGATCTTTATTCTCGAATATGACCAAAAAAAAAAGGAACATCTCCCTCCGACTTGCCCGGGTCCAGCCTCAATCCTGAAAAGCACCCCCCGCCCTCTACCCCTCCCCAAAAAAACCCGGGCCACATTCACCCCCCCCCCCCCCCACCAAATTACCCACACGCAAATCAGGATCCTGCACAATCCTATGCCGACTCCCAAATTAATCTGGCAAATCACCCCCCCCGCCCCAAATTCGACACACGAACAATGGGGTTGAGTAGAAGAACAGGGCTTTCCCCCACTTGGGCTACTGTCAAAACCTACGACCGTCATAAAAAATAGTTGCGCGTGATTCCATTCGTCCAAACCCGTTCAAAACATCCAGCCCCGCGCAGTGTTGCGTGGAAGGGTACAGGAGCGGGTGTTGATATGGCTGTGGCAGCCCCGAAATTCATCTGGCACATCACGTCTCCTTTGCTCGAAATCTACTTCTGTTCCGACAGAAAGACTACACACACCCCTCCTCCCCAACAATTTGATTCTTAAAAAAAAGAGTGGGGTCCACAAGGTTCTCTCTCCCTCCCCCCCCCCCCCCATAAGTGAATTGAACTTTTGCAAGCTGGACTGGGGATGTATTTCACAGTTCAAAGAGTCCTGGAGGTGGAGGGGGGGGGGGGGGGGGGGAGTTGGAGAAGAGACGCAGAGCGGATGCTTCCTCTTGTGGGACATTCTGGGACGAGAGGTCTCAGGATAAGGGGCAGCAAATTTAAAACAAGAGTTGGAGGAGAAACTACTTCTCCCAAAGGGTTGTGAATCTGTGGAATTCGCTGCCCCCAAAGTGCGGAGGATGCTGGGACAGTGAGTACATTTAAGGAGGGAGTTAGACAGGTTTTTAATTGGGAATGGGGGTGAAGGGTTACAGGGAGAAGGCAGGAAAATGGGGACGAGGAGAATATCAGCCACGATCGAATGGCGGAGCGGACTCGATGGGCCGAGTGGTCTAATTCTGCTCCTATATCTTATGAACTTAAGAGTTTGAGTGTGCAAACGAGAGAGCGCAAGAGAGAGTGTGCGAGTAAGAGTGACAGAACGTGCAGGCGACAAGAGCGTGTGAGCGAGAGAGAGTAGCAGAACACATGAGCAAGAGATGGCAAGCGAGAGCATGACAAGAGTGCGAGAGGGGCGTGCGAGCGAGAGCGGCAGAGCACGAGAGCGAGAGATGGCAATCAGAGAGCGTGTGAACGAGAGCGTGCGAGAGGCAACGTGCAAGAGAAAGCGTGAGGGAGAATGTGCAGGCAAGTGTGGGAGCGAGAGAGACAGACAGAGACAGAGGCAGAGACACAGATAGCGAGTGTCTTTCGGGGACAACACCTGACGATAATGAAAAAGGAGAAACCGTCTTCACTGAGCAGGAGGGACGGTAACCAGAGGGGACACGGATTGAAGAGAATCGGTAAAAGAACTGGGGGGTATATTTTTTAAAAACGCAGCGAGTGGATAAGATGTGGAGTGCACTCCGTTAACTTACAAAGGGATGTGGGATAAATACCTTAAGGAAAAAAATCTGCAAGGTTCCGAGGAAAGAGCAGAGGCAAAGAGCGGTGCTCACTGCGCTTACGCAGAGGCAGGCATAATGGATAGAGTTGCCTTGTGTGTGCTGTCCCCATGTCTGAAATGAATGGCCAACGAACTAGCCCAGGATTTCTCAGTGATTTGGCCTCCAGCACCTAAGGGGTTAAACCCGAGACTGACTGGCGTCACCAGGTCGAATACAGAGGCTCAGACAGATGAATGGGGTTTACACCTGGGAGGGAAGGGATCTGGGGGTATCACCGGAGCAAGTTTGGGGGGGGGGGGGGGAACGGAGTTGAGACACAAGAATGGCGGGACAGGCTCAGTCGGGATGGGGGCTGAATGGCCTCCGGCCCGGGCTCTGATAAGCGATCAGTGGGTGCTGGTTACCACAACTGGTGCAGTAGTTCAAAGCGCACAATATCGACACCAACACGAGCTGTTTGAACATCGGTGGTGGGGGGGGGGGGGGGGGGGGGGGGGGAAGGGTAAACAAACGGGCCACGCAATTTTGCCACAAAAGTATTAGCCAGCTCGCAAGGGGAGAAAACAAACAGGGAGGGAAATTCACGTAATGCTTTGTCAGGGAGACTCTCTCTCTCGCGCCTGGGGAGCTGAGCCAATCAACAATCAAGCAAGTTGAAGACTATTTATTCAAACCCCACTCCTGGCTCGGAATCAAGTCCAGGGCCGGTCGAGGCAACAGCAGAGATGTGGAGCTCACCGCACCCGCAGCTGGACTGAACCAAAGCTTCCGCTCACTCTACTGCCCCAGACTAGGTTGAGTTTCCAATTTCACCCTGGTTGGTCAAGTGGCTGAGGGATTGGAATGAGAGTGAGGGGGACAGAAAGAGAGAGAGAGTGAGGGGGACAGAAAGAGAGAGAGAGAGTGAGGGGGACAGAAAGAGAGAGAGAGAGTGAGGGGGACAGAAAGAGAGAGAGAGAGTGAGGGGGACAGAAAGAGAGAGAGAGTGAGGGGGACAGAAAGAGAGAGAGAGTGAGGGGGACAGAAAGAGAGAGAGAGTGAGGGGGACAGAAAGAGAGAGAGAGTGAGGGGGACAGAAAGAGAGAGAGAGTGAGGGGGACAGAAAGAGAGAGAGAGTGAGGGGGACAGAAAGAGAGAGAGAGTGAGGGGGACAGAAAGAGAGAGAGAGTGAGGGGGACAGAAAGAGAGAGAGAGTGAGGGGGACAGAAAGAGAGAGTGAGGGGGACAGAAAGAGAGAGTGAGGGGGACAGAAAGAGAGAGTGAGGGGGACAGAAAGAGAGAGGGAGGGGGACAGAAAGAGAGAGGGAGGGGGACAGAAAGAGAGAGGGAGGGGGACAGAAAGAGAGAGGGAGGGGGACAGAAAGAGAGAGTGAGGGGGACAGAAAGAGAGAGTGAGGGGGACAGAAAGAGAGAGTGAGGGGGACAGAAAGAGAGAGTGAGGGGGACAGAAAGAGAGAGAGAGGGGGACAGAAAGAGAGAGTGAGGGGGACAGAAAGAGAGAGTGAGGGGGACAGAAAGAGAGAGTGAGGGGGACAGAAAGAGAGAGTGAGGGGGACAGAAAGAGAGAGAGAGGGGGACAGAAAGAGAGAGAGAGGGGGACAGAAGAGAGAGAGGGGGACAGAAAGAGAGAGAGAGGGGGACAGAAAGAGAGAGAGAGGGGGACAGAAAGAGAGAGAGAGGGGGACAGAAAGAGAGAGAGAGGGGGACAGAAAGAGAGAGAGAGGGGGACAGAAAGAGAGAGAGAGGGGGACAGAAAGAGAGAGAGAGGGGGACAGAAAGAGAGAGAGAGGGGGACAGAAAGAGAGAGAGAGGGGGACAGAAAGAGAGAGAGAGGGGGACAGAAAGAGAGAGAGAGGGGGACAGAAAGAGAGAGAGAGGGGGACAGAAAGAGAGAGAGAGGGGGACAGAGAGAGAGAGTGAGGGGGACAGAAAGAGAGGGGGACAGAGAGAGAGGGAGATAGAGAGAGAGGGGGACAGAGACCATCCACTATCCTTTCCTCGTTACCCACCCCCTTCCCCGCCAACCCACCCCCAAAACTGTCCATTCTCCCCCTCCCTCCCCTCCCGGTTCTCCTTGTTGCTGCGATAACACTGCCGACCCCTGCCTGCCCACCCAGAGGAAGAGGAGGCAACTGTGAACTGGCACTGCGGCTCAACCTAACCCTTCCCCCCTCACACCCGACGGGGAGGGAGAGGTGAACCTCGTCTGCTTTGCCAGCCTCGCCGGGGGGCCCGTCCTGCACACTATGACCCCCCCCCCCCCCCCCCCACCCCCCTCCCAGCCCACAATTCGAACACCTCATCACCAGCTAAAGGCGGTCGATGTCTCTCACCCCTTCCGCGTCGTTCGGAGGGGCTTACGGAGGGTTAAACCAATCGCATGAAAACGAAGGGCAAAGGGAGAGATGGGGGGGGGGGGGGGAAAGAAACAACACTTATCCTTATGTACAAGAGTTATTTACAAATCGGTGACAAAAATTGACTTGAGCGGAGATTAAAAATACATTATACACTCGTTCAGAAGGGAAGTTCTGTATTGCTGCATCTCCAGGCTGCAACCCAAGTCTAACGTCGCGCCAGGGAGTTAACACACGCACAAGCACACATACCCACCCCTGAAACAGGTACCTGTCAAGTCGACCTGGGGCCCTCGTACGTTGACCCAGGGTAGCTGGAGCCTGCGGCACAGGGAGACCCCGTTCTTGTCCTAGTCAATTGGGGAGGGTGGGGCTGATCTGTGTCTCCATTCAGACAGGATTCGGGGAGGGAAGAAGTCTCAAAACGTTATTGCAGGAGAGAAGAAAACAGCGTGTGCTTGCAAACACACGCGTGTGGTTGTGTGTGTGTATATCTCTGGGGGAGGGGGCAGGACAGACTCCTCTGTGCTCCACCAGTGTTCGACTAACCCCCCCCACCCACTAGTGAGCCATGTTAAACCTCCCTCCCTACCTCCGCCAAGCAATGTCTGTCAGACACGCGGACTGTGGGAGTTTTCAACCCAAGCAGTCAGAATTCGATTCGAAGCCAGGGGGATTGGGGTCACACCTACGTTGGACTGACTGATGACTGTACCGTCAGCAGCGATACTAAGAAAAACAGTACTCGCCCCCCACCCCCCCCGAACACACACGTGTTATCGGCAACCAACCAGACAGGCTTCCTGGAGACGGGGGGGGGGGGGAATGAATTGAGTGCGTGATGCCTTCTGCAGTCCATGAGTGCAGAAAGGTGTCAGTGAATCGTTGCAGGACTGAAGGAAGGAGATCATAACACAGGATGTGAGGAGGAGGGGGATCTATTGAGTGCGTGATGCCTTCTGCAGTCCAACAGCTCAATGGGTATAGAAAGGTGCCAGTGAATCGTCAGTCGCTGGTGTGGACTGAAGGAAGCAGATCATTAGACAGGACGTGAGGAAGGGGAGGGGGGGCGGGGTGGAAAGGAGAGGTGGATGTGCAAAGCAGGGACAAACAAGAGGCCAGGGGAAGGGGGCAAAGGCTTAATAAGACTTAAAAGATGTCAGCAGCAACACTTCCCAGTCTCAACTAGACTCCATGAGGCATGTATGGGCATCGGGGCTAACTCAGGGGAGGGTCCTTACTGTCCACTCCGGTGGCCATACGCACGGTAAAGCATGCCCCCTGCGCCCAGGAACAATGGCATCATCTCCTCCCCTCCCTCCCTATTCTGACTCCGGGACCTCCTCGCTCGAGCTTGGTGTGGGGGCCTGTGACTGGCGGGGACACCAGGGACAAGTCGATTCTCGCTTGGTAAAAGAGACACAGCAGCTGGCCGCCTCCCCCTCCCCTCCCTTCCACCCCCCGCCACCGTCACGGAGCAAACTGCCCAGGCTCCCTCACCCTCCCCCCGGGGGGAGCGCATGCGTTCTGGGTGGCGGAAGTGGGGGCACTGGGGCTTCTGAAAACTGTAGGAACCGCACATTCCCACATGCGGTCAGAAGACTCCAATTGCCTGCGGCGGAGAGATGCTGAGCATAGATTGGGTGGAGCCGAAGAAACTGGGGGGAGGGTGGGGGGGGCCGAGGACACTGGGTGGGGGGGGGGGGGGGGGGGGGGTAGCCAAGGAAACTTGGGGGGGGGGGGGGAAGCGAGGAAACTGGGGGAGAGAGGGGAGCGGAGGAAACTATGGGGGGTTTTTGGAGGGGGGGGCGGTGAGAACCAAGGAAATGGGGGGGGGTCGGGGGAGAGGCAAGGAAACTAGGGGGGTGGGGGGAACAGACAACCTCACATGGGGCATAGATCAGTGTGGACTGAGGTGGGGTCGCTTGCCTGCAACATACCCGGGTGTACAACTACATGGAGGGACAACCTTCTACACTCTTCGGGGCAGGTGGGGGTGGTGAACACTTGACGGAAACGGGCTGACATTCCCCAGTCTGGTGTTCCGTCGGGAGGCGGGGTACCTGTTTCAGAGTCACAGCCCCACGTGGCGGAAGCGGAGACAGGAACACCGCAGGGAGGATGTCAAGCTCGCGGTAGAGGAACGTGTTCTCAGCCAGGCCCCAGGCAGCCATTTTGTATCCTGACAGCGGAATGACTCGGGAGTGAAACGCTCTCTCTCCTGCTCCTAACTCTCTGTACGGATGCCGCAACCCCCCCCACCCCCCGAACCCCGGGGGGGGGGAGGACAGGCAAAAAAAAAAAAGACCTCGCTCTCTCCCTCTCTGGCACGCATACATCTCACCCTCACCGCCAATCCCACCCCCCCATTCCTGGAGAGAGAGAGAGGGGGGGGTTAACAGTCGGGCATCGCTAGCTTATTTACAGATCTCCCTCGGGGAAACCGTAGAAGGACTCTGTGTCACTGTCCGCCTCAAAGAGTCTGGTCAGCAGCTTGGGGTCCAAGGCCGCCGCCGGCAGGGGAGGGGTCTCCGAGGCGGCGCCGCACTCCTCCGCCTTGCTGCTCAGGTCCAGCTGCTCCTGCAGGAAGCTGACCAGCTCCTCTTGGGCCTCCACCCGCTGGCGCACCGAGGCCGGCCGCCCGCCGGGTCCGGGCAGCAGGCAGGCCAGCAGGAAGGACTGCTGCACCACGTCGGAGTTGGCACCCACGAACTCCAGCAGCTCGGCCACCCAGTTGAGCAGGGACTGCAGCACGTCACCGTAGACGTCGCGGTGGCAGCCGGCCTGGCGCGAGTACTCGGCCCAGCGCTTCTGCAGGAAGCTGCGGAAGGTCTGGCTGATGCACATGTCGAGGGGCTGGGCCCGTGAGGTGCAGCCCCCCGGCACCACCAGCGGCAGCGAGTTGCAGCGGCTCAGGCCCTCGATGAAGTCATCGGAGAGGTGCCGGCGGGCGCTGTCCAGCACCAGCATGCTGCGGCGGTAATGGGCAGCCATGTGTCTCCGCCACACCTTGGTCAACCACAGCTCCAGGACCTCGGCCTCGCTGTGGCCAGACTCCTTCACCTCCAGGAGGATGCCCGCCGGCACCTTCAGCCAGGACGGCAGCCGGCCCCGGGAGAAGATCATGGTGGGCAGCAGGCTGCCGTCTGCCAGGATGGTGAAGACCACCACAAACTGGGGCTGCCCCGTCCCGGTCACCCCCAGGCTGCCCGGGCTGCCCTGGGGCCGCCGCAGGGCCTCCTGGTCCAGGAAGATGGGGATCTCGTCCATGTTGGCCACCATGCGGTAGGGGAAGTCCCGCCCGGCGATCTGCCGCTGGGCGAAGTCGACAAAGCTCCGCACGTTCTCCTCCATCTCGCGGGGCAGCTTGCGGGCCACGGTGATCTTGGCGTAGGCGATGAGGTTGTGCCGCAGCAGGAAGCCCACCGCCCAGAGGCAGGCGGAGGGGTGGGCCAGCCCGGGGCCCAGCAGCTCGGACAGCCGGCGCAGGAAGGTCTCCTCGGTCAGGGGCAGCTGCCTCTCGCGCTGCAGCAGCACCCACTCCACCAGCTGCTCCTCGGCCTCGGGGGAGAGGAGGCGGGGGGCACCCGCCGTGCCGTCGATGCTCAGGAGGTCCAGTTGCTGTGCGCACTCGTTCAGCAGCTGCTCCACCCGGCTCCGGGACGCGCCGTACCTTTCAGCAGCTGCCTGCAGGCCGCAGCAGAGGGCATGGAGCACCACCCGGAAATCCTCTTCCGACAGAGACTTCCTCACCGGAGGCAAACCTTTGGACTGACTCTCTGAATCGTCATCATTTCCCTTCATCAACTCGCCCTCCTCTTCAACTGGCTCCGGACTCAAATTCCTCTCGTCTTCCTCCATATCCTGATGACTCAAACTCCTCTTGCCCTCTTCGATGTCCCGATGGCTCAAACTCCTCTTGTCTTCCTCCATGTCCGGATGAGTCAAACTTTTCTTGCTCTCTTCAATGTCCCGATGACTCAAGCTCCTCTTGCCCTCTTCAATGTCCTGATGACTCAAACTCCTCTTGTGTTCCACGTCCCGATGACTCAAACTCCTCTTGGCCCCTTCAACGTCCCCAATACTCAAGCTCCTCTTGGCCCCTTCAACGTCCCCAATACTCAAGCTCCTCTTGTCTTCCTCCGCGTCCCGATGACTCAAGCTCCTCTTGCCCTCTTCGATGTCCCGATGATTCAAACTCTTCTTGGCCTCTTCCATGTCCCCACGACTCCTCCTGTCCTCCTCCGCGTCCCGATGACCCAATCTCCTCTGCTCTTCCTCAACACGCTCCGGACTCGAGCCCCTCCTGCCCTCTTCCATCGCCCCGCAACTCAAGCTCCTCCTATCCTCTTCGAGGCACTCGGGACTCAAACTCCTCTTGCGCTCTTCCATGCCCCCGTCCTCTTCGACGCACACCAGGCTCGAGTCGCTTTTATCCTCGGCGCCGTACACGGGACTCAAGCCGCTCTTCTCCTCCGCGATGTATTCCTCGTTTGTACCCCCTGCGATGTCCATGGGACTCGAGCCGCTCTTGTCTTCTCCCACGAAGATTGGACTCGAAGCTTCTGCGTCGTTACCGGCAGCCGTCGGAGGTGGCGACGTCGCAGTGGGTGGTCGGGAGCTGATCTTTGCGTTGATGTAGTTGGTGGAACAGACAGTACTCAGCCGTACAGTTTTAACTTGCTGAGTCCTACAAGAGGGGAAGGAGCAAAAAAGGTTAAGAATTTATTTGTCTTTGTTGCACGACATTTCAGTGAGGGAAAGGAACAAACAAGGGGAACACATCATCTGCAGGTTCGAGCAGAATCTGTGACCAGGGTTGCATCTTTTTAAATTTATTTTTCACTTACAGGATGAGGGCATCACAGGCAAAACAAGCATTCGTCGCCCAATTACCCCTGGAGAAAGTGAGCCACCTTCTTAAACACTGCAGTCCGTGTGGGGTAGGTACGCCCACGGTGCTGTTAGGTAGGGGGTTCCAGGATTGTTATTGGACATCAGTCAGTCCCCGTGTGTGGGGTAGGTACACCCACAGTGCTGTTAGGGAGGGAGTTCCAGGATTGTTATTGGACATCAGTCAGTCCCCGTGTGTGGGGTAGGTACACCCACAGCGCTGTTAGGGAGGGAGTTCCAGGATTGTCATTGGGCATCAGTCAGTCCCCGTGTGTGGGGTAGGTACATCCACAGCGCTGTTAGGGAGGGAGTTCCAGGATTGTCATTGGGCATCAGTCAGTCCCCGTGTGTGGGGTAGGTACATCCACAGCGCTGTTAGGGAGGGAGTTCCAGGATTGTCATTGGGCATCAGTCAGTCCCCGTGTGTGGGGTAGGTACATCCACAGCGCTGTTAGGGAGGGAGTTCCAGGATTTTGACCCCAGCCGCAGTGAAGGAACGGCCGATATATTTCCAAGTCGGGATGGCGAGTGGCTCGGAGGGGGAGCTTGCAGGTGGGGGCGTTCCCCACGTATCTGCTGCCCCCGCCATGTCCTTCTAGATGGTAGGGGTGGCAGGTTTGGAAGGTGCTGTGGAAGGAGCCTTGGTGAGTCACTGCGGTGCATCTTGCAGATGGTACACACGGCTGCCACTGAGCGTCGGTGGTGGAGGGAGCGAATGTTTGTGGTTAGCGTGTCGATCGAGCGGGGCTGCTTTGTCCTGGATGGTGTCGAGCTTCTCGAGTGTTGTTGGAGCCGCACTCATCCAGGCAAGTGGAGATTGTTGTTGGAGCCGCACTCATCCAGGCAACTGGAGATTGTTGTTGGAGCCGCACTCATCCAGGCAACTGGAGAGTGTTCCATCACACTCCTGCGGTGCCTTGTAGATGGTGGACAGGCTTTGGGGAGTCAGGAGGTGAGTTACTCTCCGCAGGATTCCCAGCCTCTGACCTGCTCAGGTAGCCACAGTATTTATATGGCTGGATCCAGTTCAGATTCTGGTCAATGGTGACCCCCAGGATGTTGATAGTGGGAGGGGATTCAGTGATGATCAATGGTAAACCCCGGGATGTTGGTAGTTGGGGGGGGGGGGGTTCAGCGATGGTCAGTGCCGTGTCTGGTGACCCATTTGTTTACTTCTCACCAAATTAATTACCCTTGACCAGAAACCATCCCTTTTCCCCCCCTAATCCTTTCCAAAGGAGTCGAGCCAGGCAAGGATACAGTGTCAATGTCCTGGCTGTCTCAGGAACTTGGTGGCAGATGTTATGGGGGCTCCGTCATGCGCTGTCCATCCAATGCCCTGCCAGCTGCGGCTGAACAAGGGATTGGGGGAGGGAGGTAAGCGTGTTCGAATCACCCACCCCCATCTTTATCCAGCCCAGGGACGCGCGGGACTGATCGCAGCGGCTCCGCCTCAATCCCGTCGAAGCGGGTTCTCAGTTAAGTTCTCTATAAATTCCCCCAAGCGCCCACCCTCCCGCCGAACGGACTTTGGTTTCAATCTGATGCGTACTTACTTGTTGAGGGGGCTCTGGGCTTCGCTGATGGGAGGACCTGCAGAAGGGAGAGATGCGTCGAGAAATCAGACGGGTCTTTCTTTCTTTTTTTTTTTTGCACGGGTTTAAAAACACGTTTTACATCCACTCAGTGACCATCGGAGAAACGGGTCACTCAAAGGAACCGACGCGGTCGCTGTCGACCTGCGTTCCTGCTCTGTGGGTTGTGGCCCACAGTGGGAGTCCATCAGAAGAGCCATCACAACGGGAGTGCAGCGAAGGTTCTGATTTCTGGGACAGCACAATTGCCGTAAGGAGAGAATTGGGTTGACCAGGCCTGTACTCACTGGAGTTTAAAACGAAAGAGGGGAATCCATTGAAACATAAAGTTCTGACAGGGCTGGACAGACTCACCTCATGGGGAGGCGATGGCCTAGTGGTATTATTGCTAGACTATTAATCCTGAAACTCAGCTAATGTTCTGGGGGACCCGGGTTCGAATCCCCGCCACGGCAGATGGTGAAATTCGAATTCAATAAAAAATATCTGGAATTAAGAATCTACTGATGACCCATTGTCGGGAAAACCCATCTGGTTCCCTTCAGGGAAGGAAATCTGCCGTCCTTACCCCGGTCTGGCCTACATGTGACTCCAGCGCCACAGCAATGTGTTTGACTCTCAACTGCTCTCCAAGGGCAACTGGGGATGGGTAATAAATGCTGGCCCAGCAATGACCATGTCCCACAGATAGATAAGAAGTCTCAGGATACAAGTTCAGCCATTCTGGACTGAGATGAGGAGAACCTTCTTCACTCAGAGGGTGGTGAACCTGTGGAATTCTCTCCCACAGAAAGTTGTGGAGTCACTGAATACTTTTGAGAGAGAGGTAGATTTCTAGACACTAAAGGGGTCAAGGGGAGAGAGCAGGAGTGTGGCATTAAGATGGAGGATCAGACGTAATCATATCAACTCGCGGAGGCTCGCACGATGGACCGAATGGCCTACTCCTGTTCCGATAGTCTGTACTTCATAAAATCATGGCCTCCTGCACTGTAGGGATTCTGCCATTCAGCCCATCGAGTGTGCACCGTCCACAATCCCACCCGATCCTTGTAACCCCCTTATTTACATTGCTAATCCCCCTGGCATTATGGGGCAATTTAGCACGGCCAATCCACTTAACCCACACGTCTTTCAGACTGTGGGAGGAAACCGGAGCACCCGGAGGAAACCCACGCAGACACGGGGAGAACGTGCAGACTCCGCACAGACAGTGACCCAGGCCGGGAATTGAACCCGGGTCCCTGGCGCTGTGAGGCAGCAGAACTAACCCACTGTGTTACTGTGCCGCCCACATTGCTCTGTTCTCTCCCGCAAGAGAACGGTACGGTAGCACAGTGGGCGGCACGGTAGCACAGTGGTTAGCACAGCTGCTTCACAGCTCCAGGGACCTGGGTTCGATTCCCGGCTTGGGTCACGGTCTGTGTGGAGTTTGCACATTCTCCCTGTGTCTGCGTGGGTTTCCTCCGGGTGCTCCGGTTTCCTCCCACAGTCCAAAGATGTGCGGGTTAGGTTGATTGGTCATGCTAAAAATTGCCCCTTAGAGTCCTGAGATGCGTAGGTTTGAGGGATTAGCGGGTAAATATGTAGGGATATAGGGGTAGGGTCTGGGTGGGCTTGTGGTCGGTGCAGACTCGATGGGCCAAATGGCCTCCTTCTGCACTGTAGGGTTTCTATGATATCTATGAGAAAATATCCTCTCCACATCAACCCTGTCAAGTCTCCTCAGGATCTTGTGCGCTTCAATAAGAACCCCTGCCCCCCTTATCGCCCCCCACCCCCAATTCTTCTAAACCTCAATGAGCACAGACCCAACTTTTCCTGGTAAGGTAAACACCGCCGCCCCAAGCTTTCAGTCGATATCAGGATCGGCGGGGGTGGGGGGTGGTCTCGGTTTCTCGTCCTGCGTTCAGTGCTCCCTACTTTTGCTCTGCAATCAGATAGCGCGGGATGCGCGGGGCTGGAGGAGCCGAGGCAGTCCTGTGCTCCACCTCTGCCCATTGGTCAACACGTCAGAATGAAGATCGGATGGGGAGGGCTCTCCTTCACACATGCACAGCTTCCCCTCTCCCTTGGACATGTGCAGTCCCAGGCCGAGGGGAGGGGGAAGATCACCGAGCGGCTTCTTGCACTGGCCGGGGCCGTCAGTTGGTTGCCTGGAAACCTTGGCTGAAGGAGGTGCAGGGGGCTGGGGGAACTGGGGGGGGGGGGGGGGGGGGGGTGCGCCGGGGGAACAACGGGGAGGGGAGGGGAGGGGGTGGTGGATGGGGGAACAACGGGGGGGGGGGGGCACTGGGCCAACAATGGCGGGGGGAACAATTTGGGGGTGGGGGGGGTGGGGAACAACAACGAGGGGGTGGTGGTGGACGGGGAAGCAATTGGGGGGGGGGGGGGGGGGGGTGCAATGTGATGGGGGGTGGGGGTGGGGGGCCCTGCTCCTGTGCTGGCGTGCCGGTAAACCTGTGGAACTCTTTGCCGCAGAAGGCTGTGGAGGCCGGGTCATTGAGTGTCTTTAAGACAGAGATAGATCGGTTCTTGATTAATAAGGGGATCAGGGGTTATGGGGAAAAGGCAGGAGAATGGGGATGAGAAAAATATCAGCCGTGGTTGAATGGCGGGGCAGACTCGATGGGCCGAGTGGCCTCATTCTGCTCCTATGTCTTATAGGGCACCTGCCTCCAACCTCCCACTTCCGTCTACAACTCACCCTCGACCTATTGCCCGCTGTGGGTGGTGCTGTGGGGTACCCGGCCCAAGAACACCCCCCCCCCCCCCATCCAGAAACTCCCCCTCCTCGACCCCCCCTTTGACCCTGGACCCAGAACCAACCCCCGATCCCCCCCATGACCCTGAACCCACCCGACAGAGTCCGATTCGCTGCCGCCGCCCTGACGAAGATTGCTGACCCTCCCTTACCCGGACTCTGGTCTTCCTTCTCCATCTCCGCGCTGGGGTGCAGCGCCACGCCGCTCTCCTCCTCCTCCTCAATGTGAACGTCAGGGGTGGCGGGACTGGCCTCCGACACGGGCGTGGGTTCAGACGGGGGCCTGGACTCCGAGACGGCCGCTGCTTCCTCCACCACTTTGGCTGCTTTCCCACTTGACCAATGGGGAGAGGCAAAATAAAACGGGAGGGACGTAAACGCACAACAAAGACAAAAACAGCGGCCGCCAAATAAAACCCCACGGCCCAATGGCCC
>NW_027593808.1:0-26747 GCF_964213995.1 Mustelus asterias | reverse complement strand
AAAAGTTACTGTCGGTCTATTTCGAATATTGGTGATGTGAGTCTGACCTATAGTGACTGGTCTGCGCGGGGTGAAACAGAAGTTTGGGTTGGGGATTGGGCATGTTAGTCCATTGTATATAAATGATGTACGTGTAGTGGCCACACAGTATCTACCCCGTCCCTCGTATCCTGCCTGGGCGAAGTGTGGATCTATGGGTGTAATTTCTAGGGTGCAGTCCTGTGTCCAGTTAAACCCACACTCTGTTGCCTCTCCTTGTCTCAGTGGGTGGGGACAGATGGTGATCTCTCCCCGCTGTTTGCACCCTGCGAGAGAGACACTGGACATTATACCATGCCTGGAGATGGCCGTGGTTTTGGTTATGTGATAGCGGAGGGAGGTATTGCCCCTAACAACACCAATGTTTTCAATCCGGAAGATAGGGAACGGCCCCGCGTCCTGTGTGACTGTTGGAACCAACAGAACCATTCCTATCCCGGTGCCCTCACTAACCTCGCAGTCGAGGATCACTGGATACACCCGTGTCATCCCTTTCAGGGTCCGGTCATCCAGCACCCCCTTCTGATCTGCGAGTTGCGCTAGCTGGGCGCTGTCGATCCAGTTGGGCACCTCCCCCCTGTGTACCTGGTCCAGATTGTGTCGTACTTGTGCTACCATCCACTGACCATACGCATGGCATAGCTGTCCCTGTTGTACCCGGGCAGTGTCCTCCCTCTCCCTGTCTATGAGGCGGTTAATGGTCCGGGCGTGCACTTCTAGTACTGCAATCCCATCTAATTGGATGTGGGCACCCGCTTCCCCTCGAAAGGTTTGCTCAGCCTGTTGGTCTAGTGACCACCGTAAGATGTTCTTCATCACCCCTTTTAGTTGTTCAATTTTGTTGTTAAGGCCCTGGATGCAATGGAGTTAACCACTGTGGATCCTGTGTTTAACCCCGTGAATATGTCATTGACAATATCCCTTTTATTCCTGTATGTGTTTGTGTCTCCCCTGTAATGTGTAGCCCCCATTGAGTCAATGGCCCGTTTTATGGTCTCCCTTCCCAACATTCGGTACATGTCTTGTGTCTGCTCCAAGCAATACTCTGGCACCTGAATTCCTGAAATATCAATCAGGACAGGTACGACCTCATGTTTCACATTATCATATACAATCTCCCCTCGTTCCACAACACCAGTCCTCCCTCCGGTCCCTCGCTTTGCAAGGGGCAGGGTAAGATTTCGGGTGTTGTAGTTGTTGGGGGCCCGCGTTGGAAGCGGCACGAAGCATACATACAGTGAGACTGCGGGAGCCTCAACAAGTCCGTAATAGCCGCAAATGTCCATGTCCGGTTTTAAAATGTCCTATGGTGTTGTAATCAATGGGTTGTCGGGGAGGGCGCAGATGGTCCCGAAAGTGCAGCCGTCTCTGTTCCAAAGATCCCGTCGTTGAATGCAGGTTTGGAGTCCTTCTAAGGTGCAAGTGAAGCAGATCTCGTTGATACCCGAGTAGATTTGTAGCCATGCATTAAAATAAGTTCTACTATCCATAGGGTCCGGTTCAGCTGACACACATAGTGCCTCGGATGTGTTGAAGGTTACCCCGTGGAATCCCGGGTAGATGGGGTGTTCTTTGGGTGCAATACCCGTCAGGAAGGTCGCCGTGAGGATCATCCTCCAAGTGGTCCACATGGTCCTGGAGAGGGAGGTTGGGGGAGGGTATATAAAACCTGGTGGCCACCAGACGTTAGATTGATATCAAATGACTAACTTAATCTATTTATCTATTCATGTTTATATTCCTATATACATATATACATCCGTGCCATGGTTGGCGCATGACTCCTTTGTGCCAAAATTAAAAGTTGTTATTCTGACCTCCGCTGTATAGACAAAGATGGTTAGGGGTCAATACGTGGAGTGGTTGGAGCATCCCTGTCTTTACAGTCAGTCTGTCCTGTCTCTTTCCCGTGGTGGTAGGATTTTAATTGTGACCAATGTTTCCAGCGGCCCTTTCCCTTAACATCGACACAGGCACATGTGTCGCTGGTAAGGATAATCTCGTGGGGTCCTATCCATTTTGGTGCAAACCCGGGTCGGTCTGGGGCAACCCGAATTAAAACTTTATCCCCTACTTGGGGGAGGGTGGTGGTGTGACTGACATTTTGATCTCTAGCCTGGTCTCTAATGGCTTGCTGGTCTCTGGCTGCGTGGTGCAGATCTCGGAGCTGTAAGTCTAGTTGCTGTACATATCTCTTGATTTTGTCCCGAAGGGATGCCATTTCTTCCCCCCACCACACTGCAATGTTTTCTGGGAGTCGCATTGCCCTCCCGGTCATTAGCTCAAACGCGGTGAGCCCTACGGTACGTCCTGGGGTGGCCCGTAGGCGCATCAAAATACAAGGAAGGACATCTACCCACCCCTGACCTGTCTCTGCGATGGATTTGGCTATCGCATTTTTGAGAGTGCGGTTCATCCGCTCTACCATTCCAGCACTTTGAGGGTGGTATGGGATGTGGAATCGCTGTCGGATTCCTAGGGCTTTGCAAGCGTGCTTCATCACCTTGCCTGTAACGTGTGTCCCCTGGTCAGAGTCCAGTTGCAGCGGGACTCCCCACCTTGGTATTATTTTGTATGCCAGGATGCGGGCGACAGTGGTCGCCCCGCAATCCCGAGTTGGAAAGGCTTCACCCATCGGGTGAACTGGTCTATGAGGACTAGGCAGTACTTCTTCCCGCGGCTGGTGGGTAGGGGGCTGATTAAATCAATTTGGAGGTTTTCCCAAGGTCCCTTTGGTCTGGGTTGGTGCTAATTTAACTTTCAGGGGCCGACCGGGGTTATGCTGAGCGCATATAATACATCTTTGGCAGTGCTTAGCTACATCTCGCCCCATCCCTGGCCACCACCAATCAGCTGATAAGCGGGCCAGGGTCCCATCCCGGCCGGAGTGGTCTGGTTCGTGGTGGAATCGGAGTAGTTCAGCCTGTATGAATGAAGGGGCAACTACCTGGTGCCCTCTGCGCCATACCCCATTCTTATCTAGGGACGCCCCTGCCTGCTCCCACCGTGCCACCTCGTCTGGGTCAGCGCTACTCTGGAGTTTACAAATGTCCACCTCTTCCGTGGGTGGAGTGGTGATGGCGGCTACCTGCGGGAGGGCCTCCCCAGCTGCAGCTTTGGCAGCAGCATCTGCCAGTTGGTTTCCCTTTTGCTCCGCAGTCCTCGCCTTCTGGTGGGCTTTTATTTTAATTACGGCTGCTTCCGAGGGTAACCTGGATGCTGTTGCCAAGTCTCGGATTATGTTTTCGTGTTTTACGTGCCCCCCCCGTGATGAATCCGCACCTTTTCCATGCCATCATATAGTCATGGAGCACCCCGAACGCATATTGGCTGTCTGTATATACATTTATCCGTTTGTCCCTTCCCACTCTAAGGGCCTCTGTGAGAGTTATAAGTTCAGCCACTTGAGCGGAGGTATCCCCACTCAGGGTGTCCCTTGCTATCAGTGTCCCTTCCTGATCTACCACTGCCCAGCCTGTGTGGTACTGTCCCTCCACTTGTCTTCGGGACCCATCCACATATAATGTTAAATCGGGGTTGTCCAGGGACTGATCATTAATCCCATCCTCTGCGTCTGTGTCTGGGTTAATTGGACAGTGGTGTGAGCTGCCTTCTGGAAGGAACCCCTCTGCAGGGTTTCTTCCGGTATCTCGTACAATTTTAATGGACTGATCCCGGGGAAGGAGCACTGTCTCCCAGTTGGCCCTCCAAGTGTCCGAGACAGTTCGGAGTCGACCGGTATTCAGTAGCTCAACTCTCGTGTGTTTTGTGTGCAAAGTGATCTGCCCTAACATAGTGATGGGTTCACACACCCTGACTGCCCATGCGGCACAGTCCAGGGCTGCCACACATTTGTGCAGTCCTTTGGCTACCGGGGACTGTCGGGCGGAGTAGTGTGCTACGGGTCGCATGGTGCCCCCACATTCTTGGGTCATCACGGAGCTGTAAAATCCGTCCTCCAAATTGTAAAAGAGGTGGAAGGGCTTGGTTATGTTGGGCAGGCACAAGGCTGGGGCTGCTGGTAGTTCTGATTTTAGGTGGGTGTCTGCTGCCTCCTGTTCAGGTCCCCATTCAACTGTTTCTGCCCCTGGTCTCCCCCCTCTTACCAGTCGCTGGATTGGTTCCGCCAGGGATGCAAATTGGTCAATAAAATTTCGACAATAGTTAAAGAGTTCCATAACCCTACGGACCCCTCTAACTGTATTAGGACGGGGCATATTGACAATTGCTGTTTTTCGGTCAGTGGGGAGAGTCTTCTTTCCCTGGCTTATGTTGTGTCCCAAGTACCGGACTTCAGATTTGGCGAGTTGTGCCTTGGTTGGGTTGATTTTAAATCCTGCTGTCTGTAAACCACGCAGGATTACCGACAGGGCTCCTAGATGTCCCGTGGGGTTGGTGGAAGCGATCAGAATGTCGTCCACATATTGAAAGAAGGTGCTCTTATAGGGGGACAGGTCACAATTTTCGAGGGCTCTGTTCATAACCCGGTGGAATATGTTGGGGCTGTTGTGGAATCCCCGGGGGAGACGAGTCCAGGTGTATTGCTTACCTCCACAGGTAAAGGCGAACCTCTCCTGGGAGTCTGGGTGGAGTGGGATTGACCAGAATCCGTTTGCCATATCTAGCACGGAGAATATACAATGTTCAGGTCGCAATCCGTTAAAGATGGTGGCCAGGCTCGCAACAATAGGGTGTTCCTTTGGGGTTACCCTATTCAGGGCGGTATAATCTATGGTCAGCCGGTAGCTTCCATCTGGCTTACAGACGGGCCACATCGGAGAATTGGTGTGTGATGTCGTGGGTCTCAGGATGCCCTGGGCAACCAAAGCCTGGACGATTGTCTTGGTCGCCTGCAACGCTTCGGGTTTTATGGGGTATTGGGTGTGGGGAGTGTGAACCGGTCCTTGTATCTGTAGGGGAGGGGTCCTTACGAGACCGCAGTCCTGCTTGGCCACCGCCCAGACTCGGGGTAATGATTGGCACAGGAGCCCCACTAGTCCTTCCTTTCCCCCGTCTCGGGTCGTGTGAGTAGGGGCTCCCATACTTATGGCTGCTACGTTTTTATTGGGGACCCAGTATCCCTGAATCCCGCTTTTATGTTCCTTTCTTGCAGTCCACAGCAGGCGCTTATTAAAAGAGTCCACCACTGCTCCTAACTCTCCGAGGAGATCTATCCCCAATATTGTTCCCTCTTGGTTTGGGCCCACCCAGAAGTGTACAGGGAGTAGGATTCCTTCTATCTCAAGTAGGACTGCTTTGCTTTGGTATACAGTAGTCCCATCTCCCCCTACTCCTACCACTATGATGGAACGGTGGGTGGTGGGTAGTGCCATGTTAGTGAGGGATATCGAAGCCCCCGTATCTATTAATACTTTGCATCGCCGGCCCCCTAACGATGCATTAACCCAAATACGAGGGTCCGTTCCCAGGGTGGGGGCCGATGCCACTCATGCGGACTTCTGTGCCACTAGGGTCTGTATAATGTCCAGCAACTGCTGGTGGCTGAGGTGTGCGGTATTGGAGACGACTTCGTTTTCCCTTATATCCGGGGCGCTTGCCGGGGTTTGATCATATTCCGGGGGCGCTCCCTCTCTCCTTGGGAACCTTCTGCTTCTGCAGGCTGATTCATTATATCCAAATTTGCCGCAATTGCGGCATGTTTGGGAGGGATGGGGCGCCTGAGCTCAGCAATCTTTTTTATAATGGCCAGGATCCCCACACCTGTAGCAGCTCCCTCTGTCAGTTCCCAGGGCGGATACCCCTACCCTGGCGCTTTGAATCTTCCTTTGTTGGTTATCCACAGTAATGGCCCAGTTCTCTAGTTCATCAAAGGTGTTGAAATTTACCAACCTGGTTTTCAGAACTGCTTGGTGCGCCGGGCTCAGTCCATCCCTATATAGCTGGAGGAATGCAGGGTTCTGCCTATCTGCATCGGGCATTCCCCCATGGGCCATGAAGGCATCAAATTTCCGTCGCCCATATTCCTGGGCCCCTTCCTCCTTCCCCTGCGCTACCCCTATTATTGCGCCCCAGCTCACGGGGACCTGCCCCATGGTCTGGACGATATCATTTTTAAAGTCTGCCAGAGCCTGATCCTGCTCTCGGCAACTCTCATCCAGGTTTGCACACCAGGACCCATTCTGGTGCTCTGCCTGAAGCCGGGTCCAATAACTCTCGGGCATCTTGGCTCTTACCAGCCCTGCTATGTCCCGGTTATGTAGGTTATGACACAGTTCCATTTCCTTAATCTTCTGCCAGAAGATCGCATTACTGTGTCTGGGCTGGAGGGTCGGGAGTTTCTCTAATAATTTCATTGTATCTCCCGGTGAGAGTGACACATAGATCATTTTAATCTGGGTCTGCCGCCCTCGCCCATCTCTCCCTTGTCCCCCAGGAACGCATTCGATCTTTAAGGGAGCTGCCATAGCGTCCTGGGGTGGGGGGTCGGTGGTCAACGGGAGGTTCCCCCCTGTCGGGCACAGTGAGCCCGTTTCATCCATTAAGCATTCCCAATCGGGACACTCACTTGGAGATTCATGTGAGAAGTCGGACAGTGCTGGCAGCACGGGGTTAGCAGCCATCACAACGGCGCGCTCTCGCTGTGCGGACTGGTCTTGCTTGTTCTGAACATATTTATGAACTCGCCCTGCTAGAGTGATGTGGGCTTTTAATATCAGGATCCAAGCCTTATCATCGTTATTCCTCTTTTCTTTCGCCCACCATTCCCGTTGGTTTTCAAGTGGGTCTTGGGGTTTCCACCCTGCTTTGATCATGCTTTTAATTAGTGTCTTATTTTTGTCTGCTAGATAGCGGATGAGGGACCCTTCTGGTCCCCATTCGAAGTGGTATCATTGCTCTCCATGTCGGGTCTCTTAACTAGGACCAGTGGTATACTAATCCTGGCTCTGGTGCTTCTCAGCGATACTTGTGTGGGTATCTCTGAGGTTACTGGTTTGGTGTTCTCACTGTCAGTGTGTTTAAACTTTCAGCAGCAACACGCAGAGCCCGTCCTGCGTGTAGCGGGGAGATTACCGCGCACAGAGGCAGGTGAGCTCTGACCATGACTACAGGGGCCGGGGCCACCCTTTCCTTGCCAACTCCTATCGCTAAGTCAATCCTCAGAGGCTCGCCGTTTTCCCTATCTCCTCGGGATCACCCTGACCTGAGTGCGGACAGGCGTGGAATTGACCGCAGATAGGGTTTCCCCCGGCTTATAGCCGTTCTTTTGCGCTACCAGAGGTTTCCTGCTTGTAGTGGTCGAGGCACTCACAGAGGCTGGAGACTTAGTAGTGCCCGGACATGTAGCAGACTCCTCGCGGAATCTGCCCCCAGTGGCCTGAACCTTTCACGCCTGCAGAGGTCCTACCCGACTTGCAGCGCCCGGACTTGTACCGAACTCCGAGAGCCCGATCACAGTGGCCCAAACCTGGACGTCCTCCCGGCTTCTACTATTCTCAAACTCTGTCCTGTCAGGTACCTATAGGTCAGTTAGTTTATGGTCGGGTTCACCGTCAGGGGTACACGGAATGTAATGGCAACACAATCAATCACAGTTCGCGACCCCACTCGCCCGCCCAAAAAGAAACTTAAACCTTACTTTACCACTGTACAGCTATCGAACGGACTCTGTTCAGAGGTTCAGATCGCAGCAGCCGTGAAACACCGCTCTGACACTGGGAATGCCTGCGGATTTAAATGAGTAAAGATACTCACCCAGTGCCCAGAGACGATGTTCCAGCGACGGTCACGATCCCGGACAAGCCCCCAATTGTTAGCGCGAGTGGGCGAACACGACCACTTCGGACTCAGAGTCAGGTTCAACAGCGGTACAGCTTTATTAACGTCAATGGAGGTGCAATCAGAACATACAAACAGCACTGTCCCAAAAGCACTCTGAAAGCCCGCCGCAATGGGCTACAGTTATACTCGAACTTTGACACGTTGTATGATTCAAATGTTAATGTTTTGTTTACAGTATTTGACTCTGACCATTCTGTGGTTGATGTGTAAATGGTTTGTTTATGGTATTCTGATATGGTCATCCTGTTTAATGGGTTTTTAGGTGCGGAGTTGATGTGTTAAGTCTGGTGATTGCCCAGTCTAGGTAAGTGATTGTCTGAGATCTCCGGAGTTTCTTATACAATAGGTGTTTTATCAAGAAGTCTTTCATGTCTAGAAGACCTTCTGTTTGATAAGGGCTTCCTGATATCCTTGGAGCCAATTTAATTAAATGGAAGGTTATGCTAATGTGAGTTCCTGAGTCCCTTTGTCTGCCTTGTTTCTGCGTTTTAAAAGACCTACTTGTCAGTTCACACTTTTGTGCCTGGGTGCTGTTTTGTCCTGTTTCATTTATTTGATTTTATTCTAAGAAATATTTAATCTAAGGAATCACATAAATTTGTGTCCGCTTACAGCATCTACCACAGTGCTGACTGTGATACAGGTCACACTCTGGTGTCCACCATGGTTAAGATCTAATCTTTGAAGTCTCTTCAGATAAACATCAATAGTTCCAAAGAAGAGTAATATTTGACTCGAAACATTAACTCTATTTCACTCTCCACAGATGCTGCCAGACCTACTGCACCTTTTTAGCACTTTGGTTTTATTTCAGATTTCCAGCATCTGCAACATTTCACTTTTATAAAAATCAAATGAACAGACACTTTCCGCAATTCTCACAGAATGCACAATTTTATAGGAGTATACAGCTTGCGTTCCAGAAGTAAAGTTGGTGTTTTTATTCATTCATTGGCTGGTTAGGCCAGTATTTATTGCCCATCCCTAATTGCCCTTGAATGGCATTGCTAGGCCATTTCAGAGAGCATTTAAGAGTCAACCACATTGCTATGAGTCTGGAGTTACATGTAGGCCAGACCAGTTAAGGATGGCAGATTTCCTTCCCTTAAGGACATTAGTGAACCAGATGGGTTTTTATGACAATCAACAATGGCTTTGTGAATATCATTAGACTTTTAATCCCAGATTTTTATTGAATTAAAATTTCACTGTCTGCCGTGGTGGGATTGGAACCCAGGTCTCCAGAGCATTACCTTTGGTCTCTGGATTACTAGACCAGTGACAATACCACCACGCCATTGCCTCCCCTCCTGGTGTGGAGCCAACTCACTGTAGTGCAGCCATAATAGACAAGTTAGGGACTTGCATCCCTCAACAGGGGAGAAGTTAATGGCCACTACAAGTATTGCAAGAGGTGGAGAAAGAAAGCCCAGGGATCTATGGAATTGGTAAGCCCAGGGTCTTGGGCAAGGAGGGTTTTTGATGGGGTGGGGGAGGGTGTAGGGGGTGTGTTAAGTTTAAAGCTATGTGAAGAAAGGAGGATTTCAATCTTAGGGAGGCACCTCGATCCATAAAGTAGTGTGGGGTGTTGGAGGTGTGGGGGTAGTTTGGGAAGTGTTGGATATGTTGTGGGGTGTTTTGAGGAGTGTAGGGAGTAGGTCAGGAATGTTGGAGGTGTGCGGGTAGTTTAAGAGGTGTTGGATAGGGTGCGGGTAGGTTAGGGTGTGTGTAGGAAGTGTGGGAGTTAGGTTGGGCTGTTAGAGGACTAGGGGTGGTGGGTGGTGTTGACCCTCAGAATAGGGAATCAACTGACATGGCAGACAAAGAAACACTTGCGCAGAATATTTCATATAACTCAATCTTTATTAAGGCTAAAAAAAAAAATCACTCAATGAACATGAACTATTCTTTCCATAACTTGCTGGAATGCCGATTACCTTTAACACACTCAATACACACTTGAACTGCCTTTTTACTCAACACCTGCTAAAATACTGATTATTTGCTACAACAAAACACAACGTTCACCGCTTGAACTCCAATCCTACCCATTGCAAGGTGAGGCGAGTTGATCAGGCTCCCTTACAGCCGGGTTGTCTTCTTCTCCAAGTCCTGGACTCAGAGTACCTTCCTTCGTGCATGGTTGTTCTTGAAGGTTGATGCTGCCGATATCTCTGATGCTCCTTCTTTTATCCAGGTTCTGCCAGCCCTGAGTCTGATACACTTACACAGCTGGCCTGAGTTTGATCATTCCATTAAGACTTAATCTCATTAATAGAAAAGAAAAACCAGGATACTCCTATTTAACCAGCCACCTCACTAGAGTCATAAGGTGGAATTTTATGACCTCTTTGCACCCGTTTGGCGGCGGGAAAACGTCGTAAATTCAGGCGTAAAGCGGCTAGCGGGAATGGCGCTCATTTTCATGCCTGTCGCAATTTTACGACAGCCAGATTTCTGGTATGGTCAGCCTCTCGTCAGAAATGGGTGAGAGGCTGATTAATTTATTGAAATGTATGCAAATACTGTTTAGCATCTGCTTAGCGAGTCCAGCCAAGGAAACCACCTGCTCCCCATGAACGGGGAATAGTTGTGTTGGCCTCACTGGTGGAACCGGAGGCCATTGAGGCACTCCTGGGAGGCCGAGTGCAAGGCGGGGGTGTCCTTGACAGTACCATTCTGGTAGCTGGGCAATGCCCACTGGTCACCTTGGCACCGTCCACCAGGGTCAATGGGGACTGTGAGGGGCGGGCCAATGGGTGGTGGGCCAATGGGGGTGGGGCCAATGGGAGGATGGGGAGGCCCGCTGCCACTCTGCCTGCAATTGGTGAGGGAGGGAACGGGGGCCGCGATTGGCCTGGGCGGCAGGACTGCATCTCGGTCCGTGGGCCCCACAATTGTTGGGGGGGTGGTGTTGCTGGTTGAGGCTGCCTGCAGTAGCAGAGGCCTGACAGCTCTCTCTCTGTCAAACCCCTGGTAATGCGCATGTGCAGCATCAGAGCTCTGTACATGTGCAATACCTTCTTCTACAGGCTGGCTGGTGAATTAAGCCCTGCCCACAGCCTCTCTGGCTAGGAACTGACTAGCCCATCTTTTCAAAGACAGAATGCATAAGATTGGGTGTGAAAACCTGCTCAAAAAACAGATCTGGAACTCTCCCATTTTCAGACTAGCTGGACACTCATAAAAAATCTTGTAAAATTCTGCCCATAGAGTCATACAGCGCAGAATAGCCTCTTTGGCCCATCGAGTCTACACTGACAATAACTACCACTAGTCACACTAACCCCATTTTTCAGCGCTTGTACCATATCTTTGAATGCTATAATGTTTCAAGTGCTCATTCAAATAATTTTTGAAGGTTATGAGGTTTCTGGCCTCCACAACTTTCCCAGACAATGCATTCCAGATACCTACTATCCTCTGAGTGAAAAAATGTTGACCGGAATTCTACCAAAATAAAACTAAGTGCCTAGTTGGCGGGAGAATTTCCCGCCCATGTTTTGGGTATGCTTACCAGAATGAATCTCCAATGCTCTCTGCAATGCAGAGTGCCTTAGAGTGATTCACGCCGGAAAGTGGGGGTGGGGTGGGGGGGCGGGGGGGGGGGGGGGGTGGGCGGGGGGTCTCATCCTGCCCGAGAAACTGGCAGCATAGTGCTGAGGAGGCCACTGCACATGCACTGATCTGTCAGTGTGGAGATCCGTGCATGCGCACTGGCCCCCCCATTGTCGGCCTCCCGATCAGTGACCTCCTGTTTATCATGGGCAGAATTTTACAAGATTTTTTACAAGGAAACTGTAGGCACTTAGTGGGCACGGGTGAATGTAGGCACTCGTGTAGATAGGTCACCATTTTGTATTAAATGTTTGGCAATAAATTTCACTTTGTTGATCCACAGAGTCTCCACCCTGTCTGTTCATGCCACCAAGTTAGGGGAACCATCGTGCTCATCCAGCGCCCCATCCCAGTGGAGTTTGAGAATGGCAACGCTCTGTCCCTTCCACACCAGTGACACAGTAAAGAGGCGCTGCTGCTGGAAGCCCAAACCCCCACCATCCCATCCCACCAGAATCCAACCCCCATCCATGGAAGGGTGAACCCCCTCACCCCACTCCATCAAAACTCACTCCTCTCATATCTAACAGTGTTCTCTAGTGATCACGAGGCCAAGGGCTGCCAAGGTGCTGCCAGGCTACAAACTTCGACTGTAAGATGGATGTGACCCGTGATGTGAGTGGGGCCTGTAGTAGCTGATGCTGTGCATCCCGTGTTTCTGAGCCCTGTGATAAGCCCATTCAATGGCAGGACATGTTAAGTTGAGAATGAGAGGAGCGTTGCTCTGTGCTCAATGCAAGTCATCATCACTCTCCCACAGAGTCCGGCCAATAGCTTCAGCGCCCTGGCCATGAAGTCTGGCAACTGCATGGGAGCATTCTGCTGGCACCACGTTACTGGTTAGATGTTAATCCCCATCATGAAGACGCTGGGATATGAGAATGCCCCAAGATATAGCTGGCATGGATGCTCCCCGGAAATGGGCACACACCTGCATGAAACACATTGTGTGGTTACAGACGAGCTGCACAGCGAGGGAGGAGTATCCCTTTCAGCACTCTGGAGTATGCAGGCCATGTGAGTTCAGTTAATCAAACGTTGCACATGGGACAAGCCTGGCGAACCCCATTGCCCTGGCATCTTGACTTGCCTGGTCCTGATCCAAGTTAATATAGATGTGAGCCCTCACATAAAGGGCAACTGTGGCCTCCCGGATGCATTTCTGTGGCCAACTTGGTGGCCAACATTTCACCTGTGCTGCCCTGGATTAAGCCACTCTCATAGAAATTGAGAGCCACTGTGAGTTTAAGAGCCCCAGGCAGTGGGTGTTCTTCCATTCCATGTGGTGCCAGCTCTTGCATGTCTGGCAGAGTTGGTCCACTGACCCCTAGGACAGACACAGCCTTTTACGGCACTGAATCTCTGACCACTGCAGGAATGATGATCAATGGCAAATACCCTTGGCTGGTAGCTACTCATCCGCTGCTCCCAAAATAACGACAGTCCCAGCCTCTCCCTCCTCTGCAGGGCACTGATCCTGGCCAGGTGCGGCGGCAGGTCGGCGTCTCTGTCGCTGCATTATAGTAATAATTAGGATAACCAACCTCGATAGGCTCCGTGATCCTCCAAACCATGCATTGTAAAAATGAGCTATAAGGATCGGTGAGACAGTCCCGATCCTCCTCCCCTGATTCCTCTGGGACTACCATCCAATGACAGCACACTCAGTAGGGTGCCTCAATGCCATCCCTCACATCCTCCTCTCGGACACTATAGCCAAATCTCCACATTGGGTCCCTGTCAACCCCAGCAGGATGCAGCATGTGGACCCACCGGGGTCTCAGTGCCACAAAATGCCCACATTCCCCTAGACCCTCCCCCCAAAGAAACCTGGCATCATGTGACAGTTGAATGGCTGCATGTGACCGACCAGTGTTTGCATCTTGATGGGGGGGCCTCACTGATTCACCCCCTCATGACCTCGAATGGAGTGCGTGATGATGGACATCACCATCACACCTTGCATAGGGGGAGCACATTAGTGTTATCTGTGTGATGTTGCAACCTTTCTGGGAATGTCAATGCTTGGGACATCTGTTTGCAAAGGGATAAAAGGTGGTCTCCACTAAACAGCTGGGCTGTTTGGCTGCACATTAGTGGCATAATCACTAGTGAGGGGAAGCTGGAGTGGCTGTTCAGCCAAGTGTCTGCCTCTTGTGGCAGACGAGGCACACCTGAATCATGAGGCCAGGAATGAGCAAGTCCTGCGCATTCCTAGAGGGCATCCTGTTTCTCCCGGGTCTCAAGAGGTGCAGAGCTGAGCAGCCTTCCATAACCCATTGAGATCTACTATTACACGCAAGCACCCCTGACAATTGGTTTCAGAGCTAAAGAGAGGGAGAAATATACAGCATACAATCCATCACTTTTTTACCTTTCTTTAGCTCTGAAGAAGAATCATATGGACTCAGAACATTAATTTTGTTTCACTCTTCACAGATGCTGCCAAACATGCTGAGTTTTCCCAACATTTTCTCTGCTCATTTCAGATTTCCAGCATCTGCAGTATTTTGTTCTTATTTTAGTGTAAACCTTACTTTCTGTTGATGAGAGAGGACAACTGTTTCCTTAGAGTCTTACAGCCTGGAGTCTTTGGCAGAAAAAGTTATAAATTCG
Source organism: Mustelus asterias (assembly GCF_964213995.1). Lineage (NCBI taxonomy): Eukaryota > Metazoa > Chordata > Chondrichthyes > Carcharhiniformes > Triakidae > Mustelus > Mustelus asterias. The sequence continues at coordinate 12,674 of NW_027593808.1, read as the reverse complement.
TATCAATGAGGTAGAAAAGTATGGGAAGCAGGCATTTAAATACCCCAGGCTATGCAACCAGCAGACAAAGATGGTCGCAGCACCCCTCACTGAATTCACTAACTCTAAGTTATATTACTGTGTCTTTGAATTTTTTTAGCTATCAAATTAACATATCAAATTGCATCTTCATGTGCAGTTAATTAAAAATGGCACACGTGCCAAATATTTTGAATCCCACAAAACGTAAGAAAAAGGAATTCAAACCAAAAGTAAAAGTTTGTTCCATCCAAAAAACATTTTCTGCCAACCTAAATATAGTTTGTGCCAAGGAATTGGATGTCATGTGTATGCTTTAAGTTAACAGGCTGAAGCTATGTACAAGGTCATGTATTTTAATTCTGTAGTCAGCGGTTGAATCATTTGAATACTCTCAGATATTTCACTTGGTTCCACAGCTGAAACATCCACTGAGGGCACCTTAAGGGTTGTTTAAACACTGCAAAACAAGGCAGTGCAGTTCTGGTTGAATTAATTTACTTCTACTTACAAAAAGAACCAGGACTTTGGCAATTACAGCATCTAAACTTTGTCTGAACCAAGTGCAATTTTATAAAAGTGAATCTACAATTTCCATGAAAGTGAGCAAAGATCAGCAGAACTCCTGGAAAAATGATTTAAAAGACTGAAAACGACCAATAACATCCATTTTCCCCAATTTCCACAGATCCTCTGCCAAGCTTAAGGTGGGGCATTGGAAGAATCTGGAGAAGTTGTCCTGTAGTGTATGATATTAAGATAACACTGATGATATACAAAAATGGCTTTAATTTAATTCCCCTTAGACTGACAAGAAGACCTTGGTAAACCCCTTTCATTTCTACAATTGAATCTCACTTATTAAATTCCAAATCACAGGATTTATTTGTTTTTCTTTCTGCTTCATATGATGATTACTTACATTCAACAGAAACTCGAATTGAAAAATAAAAACTTAATTCACTTTTATCTTGCTCTAGCACAATCACAATAATGGGCATTTCAAAAATAACCATTAATTATAACAAAATAATTAGCAGAATGATTTATCAGACCTTTTTTGTATAATATCATCTTCTGTATATTAGCAGAAACACCCCAAACTTGCTAGTAGATTTGATCTGCTTCTACTTACCTGAGGAAAATATAATTGCAAAAACCCAAAATGGATTTAATTAACTTGTGACATAGCAGCTAAATGAGGTTCGCCTCCCTGCTTTACTTTCACTTTTAGTAACAGTTTTGAATTAATGACTCCTTGTCGCTGAATATACCAGCAGAGGAAATGGCTTTCCCCATTCATCCCCATCAAAATCTTCATAATTTAAAATAAACTCTTGTGAATTATTTTTTTAGCCTTCCTTTTTCTCCAGTAACTCCAGACCCTCCTCACAATTTTAACTCATTGTTGGTAAGTCACAGCCATTAAAGCTAAGCTCGATCTTGTTTCTATCCTTCAAGCATAAATATGTATGAGGTTTCCATAAATGATTGTAACTGGGAATCCTGGTTGGTTTTTCAATTCCAGCGCGGAAATGCTGAGTCCAGTAATAATTTCGTCAGGGGTTCCTGTGGCACAGTCCCTGCCTCTGAGCCAGAAGCTCTGGCTTTGAGTCCCACTCTAAGACTTGATGGCTGGTAAGGTGTCTTCATAGAGTGGCCAGACAGCAGCAGGTCCTTTCAGTTTGCAGGTGGGAAGAGCAGAAGAGCTTCCTGATCAGTCATCTGCAGAAGACACAGCAAACAGCTGCCAATGCAGACCATCCAGGATTTTCAATGCTTTTCCAGAGCTTGGTATTTGAAGAGAGAGAGGGAGACTGACTAATGCTATCTTTTCAGTCAACTCAGCAAAAGCCATGGATCAAAGATGAACTTTTCTGTCTGTATGGTAACATTAACTTTAAACATTCACCAGAACTGTTTGTTCTGTTTTGCCTTTTATTGTGCTTAAGCTATTTTGTACTGTAGTGAAACTTAGTGAAATTAATTGATGGGTTAGCAATTATTTTTACTTTATTTCCCAGTGTTAGTGTGCAGTGTCTGAAGTAGTGCTCTGCTAATGTTTGTACTTTTGGCTGGGTATTTGAAATTGAACTTCAGCTTTGTGGCTATCTATCTATTCTGGGAGCTGCAGATGAAGTGGGGAAAAGCTAACTGAAATAGATTGAGCGATTATTACTGGGGAGAGTATACCCTCATTTATTTGAAGTATAGATACCAGGTCCTGGTAGAAATCCATGTCATGTTTTACATCAGCCCATTTCAATCCAGGGAGTTCACTTCCTTGGCTGTAAAAATGCTTTGCTTCACAAGAGTTCCAATACTTTATGGTTGATAGCCACTGCATGTTGTTATTTCATCATCATTATTTCAACATCAAAACCCTTTACACTCATAGTCTGTTTATTCAGATTCAGCTTAAATTACATGTCAGGTCAAATCTAACTTTCCAGAGTTAACTCTAACGGAATCCTAATTTGAAGTGCATCTTTTATAATGCTTGTTTATATCTAGTATTGTACATGTTTTCTTTGGGATCTCGCATTTATAAACTGATCATATAAACTGAGGAGTATTTCATAGAATGTATCAGAGACACCTGGAATTTCCACAGGGGTCCTTCAAACCCCTGGAGTAACCAGAGTGGAATTCCTGAAGAAATGGCGTAAATAGCTAAAAATAAAGGAGCATTCACATAATTTGTTCAGTGTTTCCATGGAATATCTGCTGAAATTAATGCGGAAGATTGGGAGAATCCCACAGCAATACTCTCTTATTCATGTTACAGCACAGGCACGGGACCTTTTGCCCATTAAATCAGTGCGGGTGTTTTTCTGCACTATAAATCATAGAAATCATAGAAACCCTACAGTACAGAAAGAGGCCATTCGGCCCATCGAGTCTGCACCAACCACAATCCCACCCAGGCCCTACCCCCATCCCTACATATTTTACCCACTAATCCCTCTAACCTACGCATCTCAGAACACTAAGGGGCAATTTTAGCATGGCCAATCAACCTAACCTGCACATCTTTGGACTGTGGGAGGAAACCAGAGCACCCGGAGGAAACCCATGCAGACACGAGGAGAATGTGAAAACTCCACACAGACAGTGACCCGAGCCGGGAATCAAACCCAGGCCCCTGGAGCTGTGAAGCAGCAGTGCTAACCACTGTGCTACCGTGCCGCCCGTTTAATCACCTAGTTTAATCACCTAGTTTAATCACCTAGTTTAATTCCACTCTCCTGCTTATTGACCATTATGTTCTTCCATTGCAAGGCATTATCAGTCCATGTTCAAATGCAACAAAATCTGAACAATATCCAGGCTTGGGCTGACAAGTGGCAAGTAACATTTGCGCCACACAAATGCCAGGCAATGACCATCATCAATAAGAGACACTTTACCACCACCCCTTGACATTCAATGGTGTCACCATCACTAAATCCCCCACTGTCAACATCCTTGGGATTACCATTAACCAGAAACTCAACTGGATTCACCTCATAAACACAGTGGCTACAAGAGCAGGTCAGAAGCTAGGAATACTGTGGTGAGTAACTTACCTCCTGACTCCCCAAAGCCTATCCACCATTACAAGGCACAAGTCAGGAGTGTGATGGAATACTCCCCACTTGCCTGCATGGGTACAGCTCCAACAACACCCAAGAAGCTTGACACCATCCAGGACAAAGCAGCCCGCTTGATTGGCACCACATCTACAAACATTCAATCCCTCCACCACCGACGCTCAGTAGCAGCAGTGTGTACTATCTACAAGATGCACTGCAGCAATTCACCAAAGATCCTTAGACAGCACCTTCCAAACCCACGACCACTTCCATCTAGAAGGACAAGGGCAGCAGATACATGGGAACACACCACCTGCAAGTTCCCCTCCAAGCCACTCACCATCCTGACTTGGAAATATATCGCCATTCCTTCGAAGTTGCTGGGTCAAAATCCTGGAATTCCCTCCCTAACAGCATTGTGGGTCAACCCACAGAACATGGACTGCAGCGATTCGAGAAGGCAGCTCACCAGCACCTTCACAAGGGCAACTAGGGATGGGCAATAAATGCTGGCCAGCCAGCGACGACAACAAATAAATATTAGAAAATGATCTAATAAAATTCTTAGAACATTTACAAATCAGCAAGGCCATTTAAAAGAATTTATATGGACCCTCCTCAACAATGATTTCCACATATTAACCACAGTATATCTTTCCAGTCTCCACAATCTGCCACATGTTTCACAATGACAGGAGGCAGCCGTTGGCCAGCTGTCATGTCCTAACTATGTTAGGTGTTGTGGGTGTTACACAAAAAGAAAAATATGTGTAATAACTTGGGAAGCCTGACTGGAAAGGAACATAGTTTATTTACAGAATGTAAATTAAAACCACCACTGTGGTGTACACACATTGTCCCTGCCTGGGATTGCAGTTCAGCAGGCCCAGTCCTGAGCCTGCCTTATAAAAGGCTCAGGTAGCTGGGGAGGTCCCTGCCTGAACTCATACTCAATGAGCCCCACAGGGAGACCAACCAATGATTCCCCATGGACCTCATGGAAGTTATCACATCCCCTCTCCCCGAATGCAAGGGTTCCCCCTTGCTCCCATGACGATGGGGCCTTCTCCGTCTCTTTGCTCATGGTCTCACCTCTATTGCTTGTAGGGTCTGGTCAGGGGGCGTACAACGGGTCGGTGAATGCCTCTTCAGTCACTACAGGGAGGCTTGTCCTTGGTGGAAACTTCTGATTGGGTTTCCGCCACCTTATTTGTCTCCATATCTGAGCCAGAATCATCAGCGTCCTGAGGACTGGCTCTTGCAGTTTTAGTGGGTGGAATGACCTGTCTGCAGGCCAGTGTGAAGGATGCCATTGATGGCATGTTCATAGAACCCGTTGCCTCCGTGGAGGGTTCCCTGTGATAGAGGTGATTGATGTGTTTTTTGAAGGTCCTGTGCCTGTTTTACACCTTATAAATAAGGACACTGGTCCTGTTTTCCTGAGAAGAACTCCCAGAATCCATGGATTCTGTGCTCAGTTCTGGTCGCCTCATTACAGGAGGGATGTGGAAATGATTGAAAGGGTGCAGAGAAGATTTACAAGGATGTTGCCTGGATTGGTTGGCATGCCTTATGAGGATAGGCTGAGGGAGCTCAGTCTTTTCTCCTTGGAGAGACGAAGGGTGAGAGGTGACCTGATAGAGGTGTATAAGATGTTGAGAGGTATAGATCGGGTGGACTCTCAGAGGCTTTTTCCCAGGGCTGAAATGGCTGCTACGAGAGGACGCAGGTTTAAGGTGCTGGGGAGTAGGTACAGAGGAGATGTCAGGGGTAAGTTTTTCACTCAAAGGGTGATGGGTGAGTGGAATCGGCTGCCGTCAGTGGTGGTGGAGGCAAATTCGATAGGGTCTTTTAAGAGACTTCTGGATGAGTACATGGGACTTAATAAGATTGAGGGTTATAGGTAAGCCTATATATAAGCCTAGTAGGTAGGGACATGACCGGCGCAACTTGTGGGCCGAAGGGCCTGTTTGTGCTGTATTTTTTCTATGTTCTATGTTCTATCCCAGCGTGTCCGCCTCAATCACCTTGCTTGGGAGTGCATTCCAGGCCTCCACCACCCTCTGCATAAAATACAGACATCTGTGTTGAACCTTGCCCCCCTCACCTTGGACCTGTGACCCCTTGTGTTCGTCACCTCCGACCTGGGAAAAAGCTTCCCACTGCTCACCCTGTCTATGCCCTTCATAATTTTTTTCACCTCTATTAGGTCGCCCCTCATCCTCCGTCTTTCCAGGGAGAACAACCCCAGTTTACTCAATCTCTCCTCATAGCTAAGACCCTCCATACCAGACAACATCCTGGTAAACCTTTTCTGTACTCTCTCCAAAGCCTCCATGTCCTTCTGGTAGTGTGGCGACCAGAACTGGATGCAGTATTCCAAATGTGGCCTAACCAACGTTCTATACATCTGCAACATCATATGCCAACTTTTATATTCTGTGCCCTGTCCAATAAAGGCAAGCATGCCATATGCCTTCTTCACCACCCTCTCCACCTGTGCTGCCACCTTTAAGGATCTGTGGACTTGTACACCCAGGTCCCTCTGTGTGTCTATACTCCTGATGGTTCTGCCATTTATTGTATAGCTCCCCCTTACATTAGATCGACCGAAATGCATCACTTCGCATTTATCTGGATTAAATTCCATCTGCCATTTCTCCGCCCAATGTTCCAGCCTATCTATATCTTGCTGCATTCTCTGACAATGTTCATCACTATCCGCAACTCCAGCAATCTTTGTGTCGTCCGCAAACTTACTGATCATACCAGCTACATCTTCCTCCAAATCATTTATATATATCACAAACAGCAGAGGTCCCAGTACAGAGCCCTGCGGAACACCACTAGTCACAGACCTCCAACCGGAAAAAGACCCCTCCACTGTTACCCTCTGTCTTCTATGGCCAAACACAGTAAGAGTTTTAACAATACCAGGTTAAAGTCCAACAGGTTTATTTGTTAGCAAATACCATTAGCTTTCAGAGCGCTGCTCCTTCATCAGATGGAGTGGAAATCTGCTCTCAAACAGGGCACAGAGACACAAAATCAAGTTACAGAATACTGATTAGAATGCGAATCTCTCCAGCCAACTAGGTCTTAAAGATACAGACAATGTGAGTGGATGGAGCAAGGATTTCCACTCCATCTGACGAAGGAGCAGCGCTCCGAAAGCTAATGGTATTTGCTACCAAATAAACCTGTTGGACTTTAACCTGGTGTTGTTAAAACTCTTACTGTGTTTACCCCAGTCCAACGCCGGCATCTCCACTTCTATGGCTAAGCCAGTTCTCCACCCATCTAGCTAGCTCACCTTTCATCCTGTGAGATTTAACCTTTTGCACCAGCCTGCCATGAGGGACTTTGTCAAATGCTTTACTAAAATCCATATAGACGACATCCACGGCCCTTCCCTCGTCAATCATTTTTGTCACCTCCTCAAAAAACTCAACCAAATTTGTGAGGCATGACCTCCCTCGTACAAAACCATGCTGTCTATCGCTAATGAGATGATTCAGATTAAATGTGTATTATGAGATTAAATGTGCGAACTTTGTTCGCAGCGAACCTGTGGTTTGTTTCTTCATGTCTGGACTACCCGCTCAGCCAGGCCATTTGAGGACGGGTAGTTGGATGCCATATGGATGTGCCTTACTCCGTTCACACTCATGTAGGTCGGAAATTCCCTGCTGGTAAAAGGGGTCCCTCTGTCTGTTACAAGAGTTTCGGGTATATCGTGCATACTGAAGGATTGACGAAGTTTCTCTATGGCATTGAAAGAGATAGTTGAGGACATTTGGTGCATGTCAATCCATTTTGAATGAGCATCTATGAAACATAGAGGTTATAAATAGCCCTGCGAAGTCTGCATGGACTCCCCAGCTAGTCCCAAGGATGCAACAAGGCTGCAGGTGGGGCTTTCTGGTTTTCCTGGCAAGTTTTACACTGCTTGACCAGGTTTTCAATACACTGTCTATGCCAGGCCACCAGACATAGCTCCTTGCGAGTATTTTCATCTTAGAAATTCCTGGATGGCCATTGTGCAATTCCTGAAGTATTGGTCGCTGATCTGGACATGGGTCAATCACCCGGGATTCCCACAAGATGAAGCCATTTTCCATACTCAACTCCTGATATTTTGAGAGATAAGGTTTCAAATCCTCTGTCAGGCGTCTTGTGGTCCATCACTTAGGACGAAGTGATGTAGTTTAGCCAACATACGGCTCTTTTGGGTAAATACCTGGATTTGCTTGGTGGATACTGGCAGAGAGTGCGTGAAGTTCAAAGTCATGACAACTTCATCCATATTTGGAGGGGAAGGTAGACAGATGGGTAGTGGCAGGCAGCTCTAGGCATATATGGCTATATGACTTCCTGGACGATGTTCAAAGGAACATTTATAGGCACCTAATATCAGTGCTCAGTGTTAGATCTGGGCTGATGCCATGGGAGGAATTACCTTGTCTTCCTTGAAGAGGGCCAACAGAGGTTTGTGATCAGTTACTATGGTGAAATGCAGACTATAGATATACCGGTGGAACTTTTTCACCATGAAGGCCATGACCAAATCTTTTTCAGTCTGGGCATATTACCTCGCTGCATCCGCCAAAGTCTGTGATGCCAATGTGATTGGACATTTTGTCCCATCGTCCCAACGATGCAACAATACAATTTCTACCCCATAAGGGGAGGTGTTTACAGGTCACAATGCATCATCTCAGTGGGACATAATGGGCTAATATACTTTTTGAAAGCAATTGTTGTAGCAAAAGCTTCCTCTTCTGGCATTTGCCATGAACATTTTTGATTTTTTTTTAACCGTAGGTGGAGGAGAGCCAGCAAGGTCATCAAGCTCGGTATGAATTTTCCATAGTAATTTATGAGACCTAGGAAAGATTTCAACTCTGTTGTGTTCCTTGGAGTCACAGTCCCATATATGGCCTTCACCTTCTCTTCAACAGGGTGTAATCCATCCTGGTCAACTCTATACCTGAAGTACATCACCTCGTTTACCTGGAACACATTTTTCCCAGAAAAACACTATAAGACCTCCTCAAAACTCTTCAAATGTCCTGGGTCTGCTTTATAAAAGGCTTTAGTAATGAGTTCCAGCTGGGCAAGCCATTATCTATTACCAGGGGAACTCATACTCAACAAGCCCCACAGGGAGATCAATCAGTCATTTCCTATTAATCTCATGGAGGTTATAACAATGTGGTTTGCACACATAAATTCAAACTAACAACAATAAGATTTATTGTCGGAGTTGTTGCCTGTACAGGGGTAGAAAACGAAACTAAGCAGGAGCCTGTGAAGCACCCCAATGACATCACCAAATCATCAAATCATATGACTGGCTCTTAAAGCAATCATGCAAGCACTTAAACATATAACATCCCTCCCTTTTTTTCTCTGGTCATGATGACAAATTACTAGACACAGTACTATGCACACTTTCAATCATTATACACAGTCAATAAGAAAGTCAATCAGGGGGATTTGGTTTTATACAACATTCTTTCCTTAATGCTAAAAGTATGATTTGGAACTTCAGTAGAGACTTCTCTTGGAACGAATGCTGCATCTTTCTCATGTGGTAGAGTAGGGCAGACACAATCATCAGGCAACTCGGATTCAATAATACTAGTATTCACAATACTAGGAGCTAAAGAGGTTGGTACTTCTGGAGATGATTCTGAAAAATAATTTGAGATGAGAATAATTGGCCAACATGACGTTTAAACTGTGTAAGAAATTGGACCTGTTTTTTCCTAAAACTATGGCTGGTACCTATTTCTCACTCATGGCATAATTGCCCATTAACACTCAGTCTTGTTGAAATCAGTGTTGTTTTACCCTCACTTCTCAACTAGCAATTTGAGATTGCTGTTGATGTTTTACTACCTATGAAGTTTCTGGAGGTAATAACAAATCAAATGTAGTTCTCAACTTCCTCTTTAAGAGTAGTAATGCATTGAAGTTTGAGTACTCACATGAGTAGTGTGCCAAGATGCCAAGGTGCCAAAAAGGTATTCACACAATAGGATAACAAGCCATGTCCTCTTGAAGCTTTTAAAGAATGTTTCAAGGATTGCCCTTCCAGCTAATCCATAGGTTGATGAATGATAAAGTGTGGATTTTATTTACTTTGAGATAAAAATGAAACTCTTCTGAGGTAAACTGTGAACCATTATCGCTTACAATTTATTCTGGTTTACCAAATCTTGCAAAAAATTCATCAAGTTTTTCAATGCTTTGCTCGGAGGTAGTAGACCTCATCATAACTACTTCTGGCCACTTTGAGTGTGCATCAATTATGATTTGTAACCCTCAAACGGACCAGTAAAATCTATAAGCAATCATTGCAATGGCATTTTAGGCCACCTCTACGGATGTAAAGGAGACAGTGGTCTTGATTTTATTATTCATGCACAGGATAGACACTGTTCCACTTTCTCTTCAATCTGGGTATCCAGACCCGGGCACCAAAAATAAGTGCGTGCTAATTCCTTCATCAAGACTATACCAGGATGTCCTTGATGTAGTTATTCAAGAACTCTTCCATGTAGATTAGGAGGAATGATCACTTGGATTCCCCAAAATAGACATCCACCTTGGACAGTCAACTAAAGCTTTATTGACAGATAATATTCCAGCTATCATTCCTTTCAGTACCATATCCATCACTTTCTCCATTACGGGGTCATTTCTGGCATATCTCTGAATTTGTGAAGCTGTCATTGTCTACTAGCAAAAAATAAAGAATATTAGCAAAACTTGTTGGTGATAACTACTCAATAAGTAAAGGTAAGCATGATAATGCATTAACATGGCACTCTGATAGTCAATACGTTATATCATAAGTGTGCAGATAAGGACAGTGACCATATTTGCAATTGGCTAGCAGTTAACGGTGGTGTTCCTTTATATAGCACAAAAATAGTAGTTAAGGGTGATGACCAGTCAATAATGTGAAATGATGACCATATAAATAATGATGAAACCTTCTTATGCCAAAAATTATACTCAATGCTTCTTTTTCTAGCTGAGTATAGTTAGATTTGGCACTAGTCAGAGTACGTGAAGCAAAAGCTATTAGTCATTCTTCTCTCCTGAAAGCATAATATGTGAAACTACTTGTCCCTACTCCAGAAGGTGATGCATCACAAGTAAGCAGTAATGGTAGTTTTGGATTAAAATGAATTAATACTTCAGATTTCTGTAAGGGACCTCAAGTGCATCACATTTGTCAAACGAGCTGCTTCTAAAATGTGGCCAACTTTTAGGTGCTTTATATAAGCATTTACTGTCAATAACGTGATCCAAATACTGGACATGACATCTGGAAAAAGTCACACCTTTCTTTCTTGGTATGCAGACCATGTGTTTGGAGACAGTTCAATGTAGCTTATAAATTATTAAAGTGCTCTTGTTCACTAGATCCTATAATTAAAATGTCAAACCGATAACATTGTACAGAGGGTTTCAAAGAATTCAACTTGCTGGGAAGCCTCAGAAACTTCAAATCAAAGCTGTGTGCATACATTGGGGCTGAGTGCCCAGCTGGGCAGACTGAAACCCAACCCATCCTAGTGAAATTGACATCTCTTCTCTGTCAGAGGAGTTCAGAAGGGTCTGCTCACACCTACAGCTTCTGGCAGGGAGAAAGGAAAATCTCTGCTCCAGAAAGGGTGCTGCAATGATTTAAAGTGCTGCCAGGTGACCGAGGCGGGCATGGAGATTAAAGTGACCTGGCCACTTCAGAATTTTCATAGCTAACAGGCAGGAATGCAGAAATTGATCAGAGAGCTGCCTGAAATCACCATGTGGAGATGCAGGCGTTGGACTGGGGTAAACACAGTAAGAAGTCTAACAACACCAGGTTAAAGTCCAACAGGTTTATTTGGTCGCAAAAGCCACTAGCTTTCGGAGCGCTGCTCCTTCGTCAGGTGGGTGGGAGTGAAATCACCATGCCAGGGGTGATCTTCAGGTCTGCCAGGGCTAAAAGGCGCAGTTCAGGGGTCTGAGGGACAAGGGGAGCTGAGTGAGGGGGGTCTGAGGGAGAAGGAAAGCTAAGTGAGGGGGGTCTGAGGAGAAGGAGGCATGAGTGAGAAGGTCTGAGGGAGAAGGGGGCCTGAGTTAGATATTGGGACAGATAAACTTCATGCCTGGTCAGTGATGGATCCCACCAATGCCTACGGCCATGGCGCGCAGGTCTGAGCATAAATCTGGCAGGATCTGCTGGACCAAGGTCTGCATGGCAGTGCCTACCTTCCCCTGGTGACATCGAGGCGCTGACATGTTGGAGCCATGACATCAGACGGAACGAAAATGGACTCCTCCATCCTTCAGTCCAGTCTGCTGAGTGACTACAGCATTGTGTTGGCAGCCGCCTGCAGAGGCTCATCATCTGACTCAGACTCAGTGGGTGCTTTTCTCTTTGGTTGTATCACAGCTTGGTATGGCTCCAGCTCTGCCCAAAACTGCAAGAAACTACAAACGGTCGTGAATGTTGCCCAATCCATCACGCAAACCAGCCTCCCACCCATTGACTTTGTCTACACTTCCTGCTGCCTCAGCAAAGCAGCCAGCATAATTAAGGACCCCATGCACCCGGAGATTGCCTCTTCCACCTTCTTCCATCAGGAAGAAGACACAAAAGTCTGAGGTCACATACCAACTGACTCAAGAACAGCTTCTTCCCGGCTGCTGGACCTTTTGAATGGACCTACCTTGCATTAAGTTGATCTTTCTCTCCACCCTAGCTATGACTGTAACAATATATTCTGCACTCTCTCATTTCCTTTTCTATGAACAGTATGCTTTGTCTGTATAGCACGTAAGAAACAATACTTTTCACTGTATACTAATACATGTGACAATAATAAATCCAATCAAATCAAATCAAATGATCTCCAGTAATCCTCTGAGTTCAGTGCCTCTGACTGCTGTGGAGCTTGTTAGCGAGGTGACCTCCAGCCAGCTCACTAGCATCCTTCTCAAATTTGGAGATTTCATGCCAGAGAGGTGAGGCTGGTGGTGCCATTCTTTGGACTCAAAACATTCCGGTGTTTGAGTACT